>NC_054388.1:86465827-86718327 GCF_017654675.1 Xenopus laevis
CCCCCTGTACTTCTGAGTTGTTTTTTTGAAAAAATGCTGGTTGAAAAAAAAGCGTAAAAAAAAAAATGTGATAAAAAAATCATTTAAAATTAGGATTGAGGTAAGGGAGATGTGTTTTCTTAATATAATTTGTTGAATAGCGTTTGCACAACTGAACTGTAATTCTAATTAAAAAGACACTTTTAGTTACAAAGTTTGTACAAAATATGCATAAGCTGACGCGCCCCGTCAAGGCATATATATATAAATTCTCACCACTCACTCATTTAAAGGAAAATCATACCCCCAGAAGGAATACTGAACCCACAGAGGCCTATTAAAGAATCTTACAAATGGAAATATTAATATAAAAAAGTATCTCTTTTACCTTGAGCCACATTTTGTGATGGTCTGTGTGCTTTCTGTGTATGTGAATCATATGTTCCCAGGGGGTGGACTTAAAATGGCAATTTTCTATTTACTATCACCCTAGTGACACATACTACTAAAAATATATTTGTAAGTGTTTTAATTAGATGATGCAGTTATTTTATTTTAAGTATTATATTTTTATAGAGACCTACATTGTTCCTTTAACATTGTTACACAGTATAGAATTTATGAGGTGGGCAGTTTCAGGTCTCTTGGCAACAAAACACATACTGCAGTTATTAGTAATTAAAAGAGAAAATTAAAAATCGCCTGTGGCAATGCACTCACGGCGCTTTGATTTCCGAAGTCGCCCCAACTTCGGGCAACTTTGGAAATCGAAGCACTGCGTGTGCATTGCCGCAGGCGATTTTTTCATTTTAGCAGGTGGAAGGCAGTTTGGGGAGATTAGTCGCCCCTAAGAAGAGGCAATTAGTCGCCAGCTGACTAAATCTCGCCGAATCTGCCCGTGTACTAAAGCCCTTAACTCTATATATAACCTGCCTAACAGCTAGTTGATCCAGAGGAAGGCAAAAAACCCCATCTGAAGCCTCTCCAATTTATCTCAGAGAGGGAAAAATTCCTTCCTGACTCAAATTCACTAAAGTGGAACTCTAGTGCAAATTCGCCAGTGTGACGTCATTTCGTTACTTTGCCGATTTACTAACGGGTGCTGCCGTAAATTCGCTAGTGAAGTGTACCTACTCTAGCGCTACTTCGCACCCTTACGCCAGGCGAAGTTTCACTATGACGAAGGGACGTAACTCACTAACTTGCGCATTTTACTGAACGCTACCTCTTGCGCCAGAATTGCCTTCAGACCAGGCGAAGTGCAGAGTAGGGCTTGCTTCAAAAAAACTTGAAATTTTTTCAAAGTCCCAAAAAACGCTGGCGTCTTTTCCTTTTTTAAGGGTGATAGGCTGAAAAAGATCGTACATTTTTTTGGGGTACCCTCCTTCCCCCCTACATTTCCTAACATATGGCACCTAAACTATACAGTGGGCACATGTATAGGGCAAAATAACAACTCTATTTTATTTTATGAAGCTTTCCCAGGCTTGTGTAGTGTAATGTATTTGTTGCTACATATACGTCCATTGTATTTTAACTTCCCGCCGTATGCAAATTAGGCATCGCTAGTGTAACTGCGCTTTCCTTGACGAATTAATGCTAGCGCAACTTCACTACCTTTCGCCTCCCTGAGCACAACTTTTGATTTTAGTGAATTAGCGGCGCCCTGTTGAAGTGCGGCGAAGTGTGGCGAAGCCTGCGCTAGCGCAACTCCGCAGGTTAGTGAATTTGCACCTAAGATGGCAATCGGACTAGTCCCTGGACCAACTTGTACTATGAGCTATCTTCCAAAACCCTTTCTTAGTTAGATATAAAAACACCACCATAAAAAGAATCCCTTTAAAGAAGTCCATGTTAAAGGAGAAGGAAAGGTTAAAACTAAGTAAGCCTTATCAGAAAGGTCCATCTAAATATACCAGTAAACACCCAAAGTAATGTTGCTCTGAGTCCCCTGTCAAAAGAAACACAGCATTTCTTTCCTTCTATTGTGTACACATGGGCTTCTGTATCAGACTTCCTGCCTTCAGCTTAAACCTCCTTGCCCTGGGCAAGAGCATGCTCAGTTTGCTCCTCTTCCCCACCCCCCTCACTTCTCTACTGTAATCTGAGCCCAGAGCAGGGAGACACTCAGGCAGGAAGTGATGTCACACCACATTAATACTGCAGCTCCTATACTAAACAAACAGAGAGTTTCTAGAGCTTTTTACTCATGTATGGTAAAACATTCTACAGAATAAATAGCATTCTAGCTTGCAATGTTGCCGCTAATCTATTGGCAATAAAATGCCTCCGTAGCTTTCCTTCTCCTTTAAAAATATAGCTATATTGGGACATTGCCTAGAGGAAAAATAAGTGTTGATGCAGTGCTTCTAGGGAACCTATCGGATGAGTATAGAATGTTACTGAATGATCCACCCATTGTGCTTTAATGTTTAAAATATGTCCCGTTGATATTGTTAGAATGACAATATATTTTTGCTTCGATACATATGTACCATGTAATCATGTGTGAAATTCCTACTTGGTTCATCATTTTCCCTCTTTGCTTCCTAATCACTCTTAGTAAGAATACATTTTTAAAAACATGTTGAAATACATGCATTCTAATTTCAATCGCCAGCTTTTTAGTATGTTGGCAGTGCATGGAGGGTCTTTTAGCCTTTGTGTTATAGAGCAGACAGAACAGAATTTATAGCAGTCAAAACTGTGGGAAAAAATTTCCTGTAAATTCTGAATTGATGCATTTTTTTTTGTAAAAGCAGCTATTGCAAAATCATCTGGGCCTTGTGGAAAACCATCAGGGCGAGTTGAACTATTTATTTTTATCTCAGTTCAGCAGGAAGTACTGCTGAATGTCTTTATGTTTACTTCCTCAGTGATTGCAACGCTCTCCTTCTTGCACTCTAAACTCTCTAATTGTGTCATCACTTACATTATGTTTTCGTTACATTTCATTCTATTGCTGTTTTTTTTTTTTTTTTGGTGAAATTTATAATAGAGGTAGTTCACCTTTAAGTTAAATTTTAGTATGTTTATAGAATGGCCAATTCTAAGCAAGTTTTCATTTGATCTTCATTATTTTTCACTGGTCACTGAGCCCATCTAAAAAAACAAATGCTCTGTAAGGCTACAAATGTATTGTTATTGTTACTTTTTATTTCTCCTCTTTCTATTCGACCCCTCTTCTATTCATATTCCAGTCTCTTATTCAAATCAATGCATGGTTGCTAGGGGAATTTGGACTTTAGCACCCAGATTGCTGAAATCGCGAACTAAATATAAAGCTAAATAACATAAAAACCTCAAATGATAAAAAATTAAATAAAAATTAATTTAGAATTTCACTCTCTACATCCTATGAAAAGTTAAAGATCAAACCCCCCTGGTATGGTCTTGTGAGCAAGTAATTGTTTTTTTTTTTTTGTAACTTACAGCCAGCGCTACAGTATATAAACAATGATAATGAAATAAATAGGATTTCTACATATTTGCCTTTATGTCCCATAACAGAATGAATCAGATATTCCTGTGTGCGGCAGTGTAGCATAATTAACAACATAGACTCCACTGAATCCAAGAGTGGGTATTGTAGTTTTCCTTTTGGTTTATTTGTGGAATTGTGAAGCTCTCCCATAATTCATTGTTGATATAACACTAGATAATGGTATGGTGACTTTATTTGTGGAACACATATACAGTACTTTTATGTTGGACTTATAATTATTTTAAAATGTGAACACATATGAATGGGAGTTACCACTCCATTCAGTCATCACTTAGACTGTAAGCTCTATGGGGCAGGGACCTCCTTCCCACTAGGTCTCTTACCACTTAAGATCTTTGTCCTGATATGATTCTGTGTATATTTATTATGTGATTTGGTGTGGGTGTGTGTGTTTTGCACTTTTATGCAGTGTACAACGCTGCGGCTCCTTAACAGCGATTTACAAATAAAGTTATACATACATACATACATCAGTGCTTTAAGGTTCTTCAAAGACACCTGTGTGAGTTTAGGATCTGTGTCTTATGCAATATCAACAGGCCCGGATTTGTGGGAAGGCCACCTAGGCCCGGGCCTAGGGTGGCAGGATTTTAGGGGGGCGGCACGCTGCCCAACCACACCCACATTGGTTCAAAAACACTGGGGATGCGCAGGAAAATTTGCATGAATAAAGGGTAGGGGACAGGGGGGACAAACAGCAGTGGGCCTAGGGGCGCCCGCTATGTAAATCCGGCCCTGAATATCAAATATATATATATATATATATATATATATATATATATATATATATATATATATATATATATATATAAATAATAAAACAGTACTTACTTTGTACTTTATCCAAACTAAGATATAATTAATCCTTATTGGAAGCAGAACCAGCCTTGTTGCATTTATTTAATGTTTACATGATTTTCTAGTAGACTTAAGATATTAAGATTCAAATTACAGAAAGATCTGTTATCCGAAAAGCCCCAGGTCCCAGATGTTCTGGATAACAGGACCCATTTATGTATATAGAAATATATACTCTCTAACACCTTTTTGCTGTTTAAGGCAGCATAAAGATCTTTTGATTTTTCTGCAACCAAATTATCCATTACAGGAATACTCTGGAAGTCACACACTGAATGAATATTTCTGGGAAAGCAAGACTTTGTTTTGTGATAAAAGATTTTCAGGAACTGACTATTTAATTGCCGTATAAATTGTAAAGCTTCTCTAATTCCAATTGTTTCTCAATTGCTTTGCAAATGAGCACATTTTGTACATTGACAGTGGTGGAAACAAACACACAGATTTTTTTTGCAGGCACCCAATTCTAGCAAAAGTGACCCATATGGGGAATTCAGTAAAAAAGAATACACAAATTTTAGCTTAATTAGTCATATTTTCAACAGCAAAAGTAATGCAAAACATATATTGCTTCCAAATTACACCTTGGCTGGTATAATGCCCCTTGAATGTAAAATAGTGGTACAGATTTGGCATTTATTATCTGGAGACCCATTATCCAGAAAACTCTGTGATATGTCTGTGCCATTTCCCATAGTGGCCAATAAACAAAGAAAATATAAATGTATTTATTATGCTTGTTTTTCCCTCTGCAATACTTAAGCAGAACCGTGTTCATAACAATATGCACAAATTATTATTATAATGAATTTTTAGACCGCCAACATATTAGGTAGCGCTGTAAAATAAATGTGCTTATACAAGGAAATCACGAGTTACATCCATGCTGATGATAAAACAATCATATTGGATTTATTTAATGTTTTAACATTTTATATGGGGTGGGCCAATTATTATCCAAGGACTGGATTATGTTAAAATGATTGTGTCAAACAATAAAGTCTATGCAGTCTGTGAGCAGATTGTGGCCATAGAAATACTTTGAAGAGCCCCATTTGCTCTTCTGGTCTGTAAGAATATGTACAATGATTTCTTTTTATCTGTCTGTATGTGCGGTATACATGTTTTTCCCCCTTTTCCCCTCTATTGCTGGCCATCAAACCTCTTTTTATGTCCAATTTTTCCTTTTGCAGACAAAATAATGAACTATACTCTCCACATTACTTACCAAGTGTGTCTGTTCCCATTAGGTATAATATGAGTAAACCTGTAGCACTGGAAGTGTGCAGGACCCATGCACTGAGCTTAATTAGTGATTTGTAACACCTGCAGCAGATCACGTTCAAACAAAATGTGTTTTTTTTCTTCTTTTCTTATATGCTGATGGTGTTGTTTGGCTTGTTTTTATTGTAATAAGAGTGTAAGCTCCTTTTCTAGGGAGACAGACACCAAGATGTATATTTATACAAATGTATTTTTTTGTTGTTGCTAATAGTTTCAACTTGTTGTAGCGTAACATGCTTTTAAGATCATATTCGGTTGGGGAAGGTAGATACGCATACAAAGAGGTATTTGAATATACACTGTTTTTTATTCGGAGTTGGGACTTTGCTTTCTGTAGAAAGTCAGCCAAAATACTTTTCTTTTGTTTTTGTTCAGATTTTTTTTCTCCAAATAAATGTATCTTCAAACGACTTGTTCCTGGCTTAATGCAGGAAGGACTCACATCCCAACATGGCCTTCAGATGGAATGCTCTAAAAATGCTTCTAAAACTTCATTGCACATCAACCCTTTAGCTTCAGTCTCATCTGTCCCTATCAACTTCCTTATCCCAAGTACATTTCCGTCATCTAACTTCATGCATGAGACCTCTAGCCTACAATATTTTCAAAGGAGAACCAAACCCTTTTTATTAAAATCCCCTACCCCCCTACCCTACATATAGACCCATCTCCCTGCTCCCCTTAAGGAAGCCGCGTAGAGTTTTTAACATAATGACAATGATTTTATCTTATGCTTGAAATGTCTACAGTAAATACTGATATTATAAGGGGTAAACGCTATCTCCATTGAAACGAACCAGGTTTTGTCAGTGTCAGGATGAGATAATTTAGATGAATAATTTGGTTCAAGGGAACTCCGAAAAGTGGCTTCCTTATAAAATGAGCATGTGCATTCACTTCTCCAGCCAAGGCAACAGCTCTATCCCGTGTCCTGACAATTTCCAGTGAACAGCACAGTGTTCAGCAATACAGAAAATTATTACATCACCTGATGATTAAGTATTTTAAACATATTGTACTTCTCGTAAGGGCCATCTAAAATTTTAAAATTGGCTATACTTGGTGAAGGTGACTGTTCCTTATCAGGAATTACAAACAAAGCACACAAATGTAATGTGTATGAGTAGGCTAAGTGGTCAATTATTTTCTATTCTCATCAGGTTTCTATGCAATTTGCGTAGAATTGTTTAGCTACTTGTTTACTGTAATGCCTGAATAGGTTCTTTCTTTAGATCTGCATGAATGGCTGTGCTTGGTCAGGGCCATCGACAGAACATATTTACAGTAAATCCATTGCTTGGAGACAATTGACAGAATCTCTTACTGTAAACAGGCTAAACACGATGATTCTGTGACGAGGGATGACTGTACAGGAAAAGTGACTGCTCAACATTTACAACACTATCAAAAAAATCAATGATACAAGGACTTGAAGCAAACGCACACACAAACACTTCCATCCTGTGTTCTCCTAAAACGATTTCCTTTTCACTTAGCAAGCTCCACGTTACCCATCTATATGCCAGAAACATGCACATATCTTATACATATGTGAAAAAGGTCCCATCATGGACCAAAATGTCAAGTTGGCTGTGTTTTTAATACACATGTTGCCCATGCATTTTGAATGAGGCCAACACTTGAGGTTATAGACCCTGTTGCCAATTTGATGCCCAATTTGATTGGGACACACAATGTACTATGGCTTTTATGCTGAGCTCACTTACCCCCTGCAGATCAAACAATAACAGCTTGTTTTTTTTTCTAATGATCTGCAGTTTTATTATTGGATTTAAATATAAAAGATGGTATATAATAAACAGCAGGCACTTAAAATGATTAGAGCAAATACAGAGATTTATTTTGCCACATTTGTATTAAGCCTGTTTATTTAGACTAAAGTACTGCCATCCAATCTATGGAAATTCCCAATTTAACTTACTATCACTCTTTCCTCAGCTGTACATTGAATGCAGCCACCTATGAGTAGTCCAAGCAGCAATAACCGTTTTCTGTAAATTAATGAAGATTGTTTTTCATTTATTTATGGGCTACAACGCTACTTTGCTGTTTCCTTGGGTGGAGTGCTACAGCTCAATATCCATCTGATCATATCAAGTTGTTTATCTTCTATCATCTTCTACCAAACACAGTGAACCTACCTTGAACTCGCAGTGGCTTTTTCAGCACCTCTGCCTCTGCTTCACCTTTTGTCTCTGTCACGATTATAAGCACAAATGTAGCATTTTCTCACCACAGTGAATAGTAGGCTGGCATTGCACTGACTCTTCCTTGTATGACATTACCCAAACTGACATGAATTCTGCAATACATTACAACTGTTCATCAGCTTCTCCATACTGGCACATATGACTCAATTACAAACATTCTCAAAGAAACCACGCAGACGTACTAATCTTAAAATGTCATACAGTGATTTTAAATAAAAGTCTTTAGTCAGCTCATTAACACATACGGGAAAAGTCTAAATATCTTACATTATTATAGCAAGACGATGTGGCTGGTTCAGGAGTGTGGAAAACGACTACAAAGATCCACTCCCTACATATATAATTTTAGTCTGTGCTGTAGCATTTGACCGCACTGCTCCCTTCCAGATTGGCAACTGTGATGTGTTGACATAAATGAAGTGAGGTGTATGATTATGTAAGGAAACTAGATGATTGGTGGGCATTATTTCTCATGCACAAAGAGGCCTCAAGTTCATCAGAGATGAGCTATGGTGGTTAAATGATTTACATTTTGAATACAGAATAGAAGGACAATTCAGAAAAGCCTGAAACATTGCATCTGAAAAAATCACTTGAAATAAAGGCTTTTTAAGAAAATTTCCATTGGTCTGGTGCTGTCTGTTTGAAAAGTGTTAGCACAAAAACACATCAACAAGACTTTAGTGGAGACTCTGGGGAGATTAGTCACCCAATGACAAATCTACTCTTCTTGCGGCGACTAATCTCTCCAAAAAGCCTTCCCGCTGGCTAGAATGTAAATCGCCGGCGCGACTCACAAGGAAACCTGGGGCAACTTTGGAAAGCAAATCGCTCCGAGTGCTTTTCAGGGAGATTGGTCATTTGAAGAGGCAGAGATTTGTCTCCTCGTGAGGCAACTTCAGGCGATTTCAGAAAATGAAGCGCTCCGATTTACATTCTAGCTGGCAGGAAGGATTTTCAGGGAGATTAGTTGCCCGAAGAAGTGTAGATTTGTCGATGGGCGACTAATCTCCCCGGGTGCGTTACCACCCTAAAGGGACAACATATACACCTAAAAACACCTTTGGTAAAATTAATACAATAAAATATGACTTGTGTTAAAATAATATTCTGTTTTAATCTAAAAAAAGCTCCCTATCTGCCCTTGAACAATCAAACCCCTCCCTCCTCTCTAAACAGCAGCCTTTGAGCAACTCATTATTACGGCTCTTCCAATTACTTTTATCAGCTCCTCTAAAGTTCTTGGGCACCAGAAGACCTGAAGTTACCTCATGGGTGAGCTTCTGAAAACCAAAGCAACTTGTTTGTTTTCCCATGGGCAATTTGCATTATTGACGGTGGGGAAGGCTTTCGGAGATTAGTCGTCTGCGCTATGGGAGATTTATCTAGATTCATATTATAGATAAGGCTTTAAATCATACGCTTTATAATGAATGAAAGGGACATGATTATATGCATCCATCTTTATCAGTTCATATATCCCGAGATAAAACCAAATGCTCCATTTATTATTAGACTTTGGAAAGTCCCAGTTTTACTAATCTCACAAGGATTCATTATATACATACAGAAGTATATATAACATATACACATATCTTGCTTCACTATATTTTTATATAGATAATTTTTCTATCCATTTTAGGAAGGACAATTACCTCCTGAATTGAAACATGGTTTTATTTAATGATATCTCAAATGGTTTACCTAGTGATTTAAGCTCTGTTTACTACTGTAAGGTGGTTCGCAGGGTTATAGCTTAGACTGGAAATTGTGGTTAGTTATTCACAAATGTTCTACAATTTCTCTGTTAAAAACAGAACCTGACCAAATGAAAAATAAAAAATCTGGCCACAGGCGGCAGATGGTGCTTCAGCTTTGTTCAACTTTACTCATTTGTTCCACTTACTCTTAATTCCTGTAAGTTCACTCAGTGTGCCAGATAAAGCACAAATGCTTCCCCCTCTAGCCAGCCTCTAGTCTGTTCTCTCTTTCATCTCCTTTTCTCTAAACTTGCTGCCTGACGTTTCTTAGAAGTGTTATCATTTTCACACAGATGTCAAAAGCTTTCCTGGTATGTGATATCATTTCTGTGCTATCAAAAGCGTGTAGCTACCTCCCAGTCTCTGTTTTACTCTACTTCTAGAATGGCAGATAGCATTTTTATTTCCCTTTGAAGGAGCTAATTGTATAAGGAAAGCTGTTATTAAATGAAATCATAGGGTATAAAAAATAACATTATTACAGGTATGGAACCTGTTATCCAGAATGCTTGGGACCTGGGGTTTTCCAGATCTTTCTGTAATTTGGATCACCATAATATTAAAAAATCTATTAAAAAGCATTCAAACATTAAATAAACTCAGTAAGATTGTTTTGCTTCTAGTAAAGGGTTTGTTTTATCTTAGTTGGGATCAATTAAAAGATACTGTTTTATTAGTAGAGAGAAGAATGGAGATGGTCTATGGGAGATGGCCTTCCAATACTTCGGAGCTTTCTGGATAATGGCTCCCATACCTGTATTACCTATTATTTATATAGCTCCAAAACATTTGCACAGCATTTTACAGAGCTTGTTCAATATTCACATCAGTCCCTGCAACAGTGGTGCACTCTAAGGTCGCTATCACTTCCATTGGTCATTTACAATAAGGAAGGCAATGAACAAAAACATCTGGAACTTACCTAGTTTGCTGGGGTCCTGTGGATGTCCTACTGAATACAGCACTGCCTGTGCTAGGCAACAATGAATTCAATAGGGGCAGTAGGGAAGAGTCATGTAGGCATCCCACCCTCTTGCCCCTAACTTTATTTTGGTTTAGGTTAGAGAACTGCAGAGGACAAAGACTGCAACAGGGCAAGTGGTAAGAACTGATGGGTGCGATGGATTTTCTTTTATCCGGCACAAAGTGTAGATTGCAGCCAAACTGAGACCACTTGATGTAAATTACCTCCCTCAATTTTACCAGGATCCAATTAACTTACATGTGGTCTTGGAGTGTGGGAGGAAACCAGAGTACTTGGGGTAACCCATACAGACATATAAAAAACATAAAAACTCATTGTAGGCAATACCTAGAGTCAAATTCAAGACCCCATCACTCCAATTCAGAAGTGAACACAATCATGTCATGTACATATTACTTACAGGTTACTTACTGCATTAACACAGTCTCCTTGGTTTCCCCATTGTCTAAAGGTAGTTTTCAGACTAGAACCAGGTTCAAGCTCACCTCCCTACTTAGCAGATGACATAGTCACACTTATAGGAAAATATAGGGGTATTCAAAACGTGGAAAAAACATTGTCCCCAAAATCTTACCTCAACTCATTTTCAGTGTGGGATACCAGCAGCATGCAAGCTTTGACCCTTCAACTGAGGTTCAACAACAGATAGAGTATTCGAATTAGGAGATCCCACTGCTAAATTTTCAATTTAGAGCTAAATAGTTGTTTTCTGTTTGTAATTTGGGAAGTGTGATACAGCAAGTCTGTGCTATGGAGAGTAAGCTCAGAATGCCATACCAGAACCCTAAAAACCCTAAAAAGTTATTTATTAATAATTAAATGGCACAGAGGTACAGATACTAAGAAAAATTGATAGTAGCCTGTGTAGAAAGACTTACTCGGCAGGGCCACTGAATGAAATGCAAATGTTATGTTTCAAATCTGGATTCTAGAGCATCAGGCCAATATATTCTTTAGAGCAAAGCTTCTTAACTCAGAGAAGCCTTGAAATTATCTGGCTAAAAGACAGGAGACAGGGTAATGATGCTGTGCACTTTATACATTCCTGAATATGGCTATAGAACACATGTTCTTTTGAATATTTGGCCAACTCCGGAGCCCTCAGTTACATATTAAAACTTGAAATACATAAATGAATTCTAAAAATAAATTTGTTTTCTCAGCTTATTCGTTTCCAGTATTAGAATGGTAACACCTACTTAACCTTCTTAATTTCCATAATACAAACAGAATAATTCTGAATCACAAATCTTTAACTTCACCAAAACTATTTTCTCACAGATTTTAGCTGCTGGGGTTTTTATGGCACTGCCTAGAGCAGAATGCCTGTATGCTTCTCTCTTTATGGTTCTTACACTAAAGAGAATGGTGGCTTTTTCACAAGGCCACAACTCTTACTAAAAACTAGAGCATTTTACATTCCAGAAAAGGTAAAACTGAGCTTGACAGGTGGTGAGAGTGGAGACTTAGCAGCAATGTTTTCTGAATCTAAAATGAATATTTCACACCAAACTTCGGGGAAGTAGGTTGACTTTATTTTCCAGGAACAGATAAATGAGTTGAGACGTCACTTTGTGGCTTTTTTGAAAAATCACATGCAGCCAACCAAAATGCCGTGCTGAATTGTAGCTGCATTTGACACAGTCTGTTTTTTATATGACTACACATTTTTTACATAGCAAGTAGAAGTCTCGGTATAGAGGCAGTCAAATAAGAGGAACTCTAAACAGGAACTGTAAAAAAAAAAATACTTGGTTAGACACAGACTCGGTATAACTGTAACATGAGGAGGAGTTAATGCAACTGACCAATAGACTGAAAAGCTCTGCTAATCATCATCATCATTTATTTGTATAGTTCCAGCAAGTCACGCAGCATCAAATGGTTCTCGTGTTGTGATAATGGCTCCCAGTTTATTTTGAGCTTTGGAATGAGTTCTCCTGATATAACCAACAGCACAAGAATACTGTACCGTCCCACTGAAGGCAGTGGTAGCTCAAGAGTTCTGTGTCAATTGATGTAGTCTGCCCAAGTCATCTGAACAGATTGGTAGGGTGCAACTTGTGCAAGAAGTGGCTTTGGTTCCTTTAGAATAGCGCCATGTTGCTGCAGCAGCATTTGTGCAGCTGTAACTGTACTTGGATTTCAGAAATGATCCCTCCTGTCCCTTAACCTTGAGTCCCAAGATGTTGCTGAACTAAAGGTCCCAGCATTCCTTAACATACAGCATAACAATGGTTTGAGGCATGCTGGGGATTGTAGTGCAGGGTCCCAAGGTTAAGAAATCTACAATAAATATATCTGACTAGAAAATATGGTGGATTTGAAATGGTGATGTACCACAAATATTGACTGCTATTTGTGTATGGTGACATCTGTATGGGAGTGAATTTGTCTCTCAAACATCTGTGACTGAGACATAAGAACTGCATCATACAGTGACCATGTGTCATTCCATGTATTATTAAAGGATGTGACAGGAAGATGAATCATTCAGGTAACATAGGAGTATCACCCAAAATAGTTTTCAGCTACATTTTCTCATTACAATTGCATGGGTGCCCTACACAGGATTGTGTTGTATTGGAGACCCATGGCCCACCCTTGCACTTGAGCTTCAGAGCCCGACTGACAATGATCACCAATCCTCACCACTGACTCAGCCTTGCAACCCAACCACCAATAACATTCACCCACCGTCACAACCCCTGGCAGCACAATGGACCCAGTGGCAACTGCGATTTCGCTCTTGGTACCCCAGTGGGCTAGTCTCATGCTGTAACTAGGGTTTGATTGACAAATATTGGGTGACTAGTGCTTAAATGCCCCTAGAAAACAGTATGAGCCTAAGATGGCATATCCCACTTAATACTGTAAAATTATAAAGTGCTGTGTAAATTGCACATCTACCATTGACTTCTAAATGTTTTTGACAGGTTTTAGTTAGAGTATTTTCTTATTCAGAATTGTTGCAGTTTTGTCTCATGATAAATCCTTGAAAAGATGGAATTTTTTATGATTCTTGACAACAAAACCTGACCCAAAAAAGTTGTGGTTTAATAAATCGCACCCATAGTCTCTTTTTCTTGCATTTATAATTGCATCAGACGACGGACATCTACTAGAACAGCTAACATGTAGGTGTTAATGAGCTTCCAGTTTAATGTAAACTTCATACTTGCAACCCAAAATGTGAAAAAAACAGTTGAAAAAATGGTTGGAATTTTCAAATCTGAATATTGTGTGAGTGACATTTACATAAATCATTAGATTGACAAAAAGGGGAATAGTTCAGAACTTTCACTTTCAGCTCCTCTTGTATAACATGAGAACAGCAGAATTCCTCAATTATTCACAATTTCTGGATGTTTTATTGTAGTGGATAGCCATTACTATTAATAAAGGGACATTATACTGTCTGTTCAACATGACTGCAATGAATATTGCTTGTGCTGAACATACTTTTTGCCTATTGTCGCAATAAAATCTACAGTTATTGTTATTTCTTAAGCCAAACAAGGAAACTGAAGTTACTCTATTTGGTCTTTACTGGGTAGATAATTTTATTGCTAATGTACAGATAATTCCCCTGCATACTGGACTTCTGTTTATCTGTAAACCAAAACAGTCACAACAGAGGCGAAATGGATGGAATTTAAATACAGATATTTTTTACACTCTTAACATTTCCTTAAATGTATCTGCCTTACACAGATAAACTAAGGAGGTATTTGGTCTGTGAACCTATTTTAGTAGACAGAATTAAAACCAGCAGTATTACCTTGTGCGACTATTAAAGAAAAATAGCCTTTGTTGAATGGCAGCCCCTGAATGGTTTAGAAATCATTTTAAGTAGAACTTTTCACTTTTGAAATTGCCTTATTGACATATTAATGGAAGTCGTCTGGATGTTTATGATATCAACAAAGTTCTAGCAATCTATAATGACTCCATACAACTCCAAATTTGTAAATGATAAAGCACTCAAATCTGAGACATGCTTGTGGGCAGGCATACAGTATATACTAGTAGATCCTTCTAAGGTCATAAAGACGCCAAAGGCAGGATCCAGTGAAAGAACAGGGAGATGCTAATAGTACTGTCAGTGTCAGATTTGGGGATCTGGGGGCTGCTGCCTAGGCACCCCCCAGTCCATATACCTTACACATACTGCGCTAATAATTCCTTGTGGCTGTGATTGCATGTGGTGGGGACGCTGCAATTGGTGTCTGCAATTCCCAACTGAAGTAGCAGACCTGGGTTGCCAGGGACTACAGACCCCACGGGGTTTTCTCCCAGATTAGTCGCCCAGCAACAAATCTCCTCTTGTTTGGGGCGACTAATCTCCCCAAGCTGCCTCCTGCCGGCTAGAAATGTAAATACTTTGTTTTGTCGCCCAGAGTTGCCTTATGAGGAAACTTCGGGTGTCTTCAGAAAACAAAGTGCTCTGAGCGCCGGCGATTTAGATTCTAGCCGGCGGGAGGCAGTTTGGGGAGATTAGTCGCCACGAAGAAGAGGAGATTTGTCACTGGGCGACTAATTCCCCGATTATGAACATGTGTTTCTGCCCTAGCAAAAGACAGAACTCTGTCTTTTTATTGGCTTATGTGACCTAGCATGTATGCTTTGTTTGTGTGCACTGTGAATCCTACGATCCCAGGGGGCGGCCCTTATTTTTTAAAATGGCAATTTTCTATTTATGATTACCCAATGGCACATACTACTAAAAAAGTATATTATTGTGAAAAAGGTTTATTTACATGAAGCAGGGTTCTATATATGAGCGGTTTTATGCAATATCTTTTTATAGAGACCTACATTGTTTTGGGGGGGTATAGTTTTCCTTGAACACATTCATGCAAAAGCAAAAACTGTAACTGTGCAATAACTATTAGGCCAGTCTGCAGTTCAATATGTGTTACAGGTTTAACACATGCCTCAGACAGCTTTTTATTTTTTTTAATAAGATGTTCAAAATAGCATGCTGATAGCAATTATAGCCTTACTTCTTGTAAATGACATCAACGATAACAAGATTAGGTATGACCGCAGCTCCACGGTCAGCCTGTGCTATACTGACACTTTCATTTCATCGAATTTCACTGTCTGCCTTGACTGGGCACCTGTGCAGATTAATAGTTGGAATTCAGAGTATCAAAAAGGTTTAACCCTTTCATACAGGAAATGCTGAGCAACTGCAAGAGCTGGAACCTGCCTAGCTTTGCAGTTACACTTTAAAGCATGACTGATTATGAATTCAAAGCTGCCAGTCAGTGCATGGCTACTCCAAACAGAACCCCTTCACTTTTAATGAAATAGGAAAAATGAACACCAGGCTTTGATCATTGTATGAAATCAAGTGTTCCTGTACTTTTATTGTGTGTATATAATGAACACTCATTTCTCTCATTGCCTGAAGAATCAAGCTGATACTGAAATTAAAGATCAGTCTCTATATTCAGACCAGTGGTCCAGGCAGGTAGGAGACAATAACAAGTCTGGGTAGTGGGCAAGGGGTCTGGGAAGGCAGCAAATAAAAGCAAGTCTGTGTAGCAGGCCAATTGGTAAACTAGGAAAGTTACATGAGTAGACTGTAACTCATTTAGACTGTAAGCCCTACGGGGTAGGGTTCTCTAGCCTTTTGTTTCCTTGACACTGAGCACTTAATCTGCATTGTAATTATATTTTATATTTTTGTGAATTGTATTCTAATAATGCACTTATTGTTACTTTTTATTCCAATGACCCCTTGTTTGTTACTACTAATTTACTGTTTTGTTGTACAGTGCTTTGCCCTCAAGGAGCGCTATACAAATAAAAATATACATACATGAATAAAGGAAATGGATAATGATAAGGCACCAAGCTCAGGAAACACAAGAAACCAAGCTCCGTGATCCAGCATTGAGCAGGAGTAAGAGGCAGGCTTATATTGCCACTATATTAGGCAATTGCAGCCAAGAACAACAATAGGCACAGATGGATGGGAAGGAAAAATAGCAGAACAGGTTACAAGGTAAAAACACCTCCTGCGGCTCAGCGGGGAATTGCACAGACCTATCAGTACAAAGTCCTGGGTTCAAGTGCACTTGGAGATATGACTTACTTTTAGATCTCCTGTACCTTTCTAGCATTTGGATGACCCAAGCTAACTTTGCATTTTCTGCATGAATCTAGTGATTAGCACTGAGGCAGATTCTCCAGGAGTGGACTCCATTTCGGGCCCTCTTATTTAATGTGGAGATCACCAAGTTTGTGGGCTGGAAGACGAGACAGTCAACAGCTGAAGGAACAATAGTAGCATGGATGTGCAGGACATAGACAGAGTTTCTAGAATAATTGCTCAGTTATCTCTCTTTCCCTCTTTACTGGAATACAGGAGGAGGAAGCAGCAGCTGGATGGATAGTAGCTGGAGGATTGAATAAACAGCAGTTCCAAGTTCCAAAGAACAATTGTGAATGCATATTAATACAGGTTTATTTCTCTCTTTGCAGGTATGGAGCAAACAAAAACAACAATTGGTGGGAAAATTGATGGAGTTACCCAATATGCAACAAACAGCACAACATTTGCCCAGGTGCAGTAACCCATAAATTGTCGCATGTAAGATGTTTGCGTGTAAACGAGTGACCAGAAAATACCGTTTTTTTAATTGGTTGCTATAGAAATTCTCAGGGCTGGTGAATATATTTTCTGCAGAATCACAATGGCACAGGATATTTCTAAAGAAGTGTCATGCTGATATATTACCTGTACGTCCCAGACATAACTCTGGCACACTTAGGGGCAGATTTACTAAGCAGCGAATTTTCGCCAGCGTCCGTTTCGCACCCATTGCAAATGCGCTCAGACAACAACACTTCACTTATATGCAGAGTTTCATCCTGGGCGTCGAATGCTGGCAGCTTTTCACTAGCGGTACTTTGGCAGTGCAAGCATTACATAGCGAAGACGCGCTAGCATTCATTTGTGCCTAGCGATATTTCCCTAGTGATCTTGCGCTCATGTCAATTTGCATACATCAGGAAATTTAAAGCTGTATGGACGTCTTTCTGTTAAAAGTTAATATGTTAAATGTTGGTGCAAATACTTACAAATTCCACTTTTAAAACACATGTCCAGTGAACCTTAATAAAGACAATAGAGTTATTATAATGCCCTACACATGAGCCCACTGTAAAATGAATGTTCCATATGTTTGAAAATGTATGGGGAAAACCGGTTACACAAAAAAAGTTAAAGCTAAGGACATTTGCAGGCAATCCCTCCGGAAAAAGGAAAGGTTGGCAGCGTTTTTTTTATACTTTAATGCATTTTCGGCTCACAGAATAAGATGTAAGTGACAGAAGATTGAGGAATATATAGCTACGTTACAGCACTTTGCCTGGTCTGAGGTGGCGAAAGGCTACTCTGGCAAAAGAGGTCATTTTCAGTAAAATGTGCATTTTAGTGAATTTGCAGACTAACGTCTGTTCGCCAGAGCAAAAAGTCGCCTGGCGATAGAATGACAGTCTGTTTAGCTAGCGAATTGGCGCCTGCTAGTAAATTGCCAATGTCCCTGCGGACGGCTACTCTAGTGAGTTGTCGTTACCACTTTGCACCTTAGTAAATCTGCCCCCAAGACTTGTGCATTACATTAATATTGATTGCCTGGGAAGTTAAGGTATGGTGGCCACACTGCTTTAGAAATTTGCAGGACTGATGCATGTTTTTCTGCTTTGGCTCAGTATATAAACATAGTGATTATGTTTAAAAGGGGGGTACCTAACATATTGGCACCTCTTGTTTAATTCAGTTTTCCTCATCCTTTAAGTGGAAAGTTGAAGTCCAGGGGGTGCAGATGTACAGAGCCGAAAAGTTTCAGTGAGTCTTGAAACTGACCTGAAGTCTGAGCATGGACCTTTAGTTTACTATACGCCAAGTCAGGATAAAACAGACTACACAAAATGCAGGTAAAGCATAAAGCAGATAAGGGAAGGCTGCAGAAAGCTGCCCATACTTACTGTATCTATAAACTGTATATAACGTATGCATGTATGTACAAACATACAGTACATGCATACATATATACTTAGTATGTTGAAATAAAATGGCTAATTTTCAACTAAGTATCCACGTGTATTTATTTAATGCCACCATGACTCTAAGGGATTGCTCCTTTTATTTGGCACATTAATAACAAGTGCAGAATCTGGGGAGTTCACCTTCACAAAAATTTTGTTTCAAATGGTGCATTGCAAATGACTGTTTTCCCTTGCTTTCTATTTATTCTTTTACTATTTTTCTAAAATGTTTACATTTTAAATATAAATGATTAAATTGCAGTAACAGTGTGGTAAGTCTGGTTGCCAACTCTCTAAACTGTGACTCTAGAATTTCTCTAAGTTGTTAACCTAGCAGGATAAGTAACAGCATTCTGGTGTTGGCACTGGGCTGGGGATGTGATACAGACACACGTGGTTTCCTTTCCAAAGAAATCACGTATCATAAAAAGTATGCAAAGTGTTATGTTTTGGATAGCCAAGGATAAGTAGAGTATAACAGTGCTTTATTGGCAGAGTCATGCAGGCATTACATAACAGTAAGCTTTCACTTTTAAGCTACTAGGAAGTATGCACAGTATAAGTCTGAGCACAGTAACATCTACATGCCATTTGCATAAACACCACATATTCCCCCTATAGTAGGAAAGCATTTGGGCAAATGTAATAAACAACAATGCATCTTAAAGCAATAATATACATTATTCACATAACATATTCCTGGGTCCATGTAGTTTTCTGATTCTCTCAGTATGCCTTATAGGTTCACTTTCTGCAGGCCAATTGCAGTTGACATCAGGAGTAGGAAAATGTCCTTCATCAAATGGAGCTTCTCCAAAGTCATATCTAACAGGAGCAAGACGACTTGCATTCCATATGCGTCCATCAGATAATTCATATGTTTATGGTCCTCGCTGGCGTCTCACTTCAAGTGGTGTAGTAAATTAAAATTATCCTTGTTTCAGTATTCCTGGTTTCTTAATTCTGACTAAAGATCCAGGCTGAAAGTGTACCTCTCTGGCACCACGTTTTCTGTCAGTATAAGCCTTGCATTTGGCTTGTTGACGTTTCACAATGTCAGCTGTAGATGATTTTGTAAGCACCGTATTTTGTGAAAGTTTGATGTTTGCAACATGTAACTTAGTGCGCATCTGTCTGCCATGTAATAATTCAGCAGGAGATGATTGGTTTGTTGCATGGCACATTGCTCTGTAGTTATGTAGGAACTCTGTTGTAAATAATTTCCAAGTAAGATTTGCTGTCTGTAGTGCTTCTTTCAGACTTCTGTTGAATCGCTCAATTTCTCCATTTGCTGGTGGGTAATACACTGAAGATTTCCTATGCACAATATTCCTCTCTCTCAGAAAGGATTCAAACTCATATGAGACAAACTGTGGTCCGTTGTCTGATATTAACTCCTTTGGATTAACTTCTCTGCTGAAGACTGTAGACAGAAATGTTATTACTGTAGCTGATGTTATATGAGAAACAAATGCAATTTCATGCCATTTACTATAATAGTCCATCAAGGTTATAGCAAATCTACAATCTATAGGAGCATCTGTAAAAGGACCGACAATATCAATAGCAAGTTTTTCCCATGCTGAATCAGGAAATGGTACTGGTTTTACATCTGGTCTCAACTTAACTTTGTGTACAAAGTTCTTTGCGTGGCAGGCACTGGTGCTGTAGTAATGAGACCATCAACTAATTGTAGGTTTAATGCAGCAAAGAGATCCCTTCCAAGTATAGCAGTACCCTTATTCACAATGTAAAAGTCACATTTTGCAGTATTTGATTCAAATTGTACAGTCACTGGCAGGCAACCAAGCACATGGATTGGGTCCTTTAAGTAACTGACCAGTTTCAGGGCAGCTGCAACAAGCGGATCTTTTGCAAATCATTTCAGGAAAATATCCTTTGGTAGTATAGAAACAGCTGAACCTGTATCAAGCATCAGGTTAATGGAGTGTCCCTTGTCAGCAGAAGCAGTACTGACACCGACAGTGCATATAAACTTGTCTGGAATAAATGTACCAGCTTTATCCACACTTAAATACTGTGACATTTGTAGTAGTGACTTCATGAACATCTTTAGCAGAACTACGGCAGAGCTTAGCAAAATGTCCTATTTTTTTGTTTTTGCGACACTGTATAGCTTTTGCAGGAACCACAGCGAAAGCAGTATTTTCTATTTGTATTTGCTGCACGGTTTTGCAGTGTAGGTGAATCCCTTTCCTTATCACTGTATTTTGCCTGTGACTGTGCATTATTAGGCCACCGTGTTGAATTCACAATCTGTACATTCCCAGCAGTTCCCTGACTGAGAGTTTTAGCCTCTGCCACTGCTGTTTCAATTTGGCTAGCAACTGTAATAGCCTTTGCAAGGGTTAAATCCTGCTCTATATGCAGTCTCTCTCTAATGGGAGGTGAGTTTGTTTTTTCCACTATTTGGTCTCTTAGCATTTCATCTGTTAGATTCCCAAACTTACAGGTAACAACCAGCTGTAAGATAGCAATAGCAGTAAGAGCAGTTTCATAAGTCTCATCAGGTAATGGAAATGTATAGAATATACGCTGTCCCTCTGCTCCCAGGCAGTGACTAAGTAAAACACTCTTTCTAGTAGCAGAAACCTCCCCTTGGTCAGCAACAATAATGTAATTTTCAAACATACGGATCCAAGCAGCAAAAGGTATGGTAAGCTCACCAGGGTTTGGAAGAAAAGGTGCAGGCTGCTGCAGAGGTAGAAGAGCCATCTCGTTGTCAATCTGTTATGTTTTGTGTAGCCGAGGATGAGGAGAATATAACAGTGTTTTATTAGCAGAGTCATGCAGGCATTACACAACAGTCACTTTTAAGCTACCAGGAAGTATTCACAGTATACGTATGAGCACAGTGACATCTACAGGCCATTTGCATAAACACCACACAAAGCAGAGCTTGACTGGATGCCAGAGCCTGAGCACCGACTAGGTATAATTTACAGATGCAGAATATAGTCTGTGCTAACCTGCAGCTCTGCCAAATAGAAATCATAGTAATTATGAGTGATGCCCTTCTTGGGAAAACTGAGTCATGCATAATGCTTTTCACAAGTAAACCATGTCTAATGTATTGGTAAAATAACTTCATTGTTTGCTTATAATAACCATGGGATCTGCCTGTTAGTGTGTAATATGTACAAAATAGGCACAGTTTGTTTTCCAATTCACATGGATCTGCACCCATCTGGGACTGGAACCCAGCAGCGCAAATAAAAATAAATATTAAGAGCATTAATCTGCCACTGCACATAAGGACAATGCTTTAAATGCAATGAAATACTTCAGTTGTGATTTAAGGCTGGTCAGGTTGTCATGTAAGTATATAGTTGTCTTTAGAGCTATAGAAAGGACTGCTCACCATATTGGACCAAATTCAGTTCAGTGAGAAAAAGTTATCTCATGGTTTATCATGTGAAAAACCACAAAATTAAATTTGAGGACTAAAAATATGTTATGTTATATGATATGTTTTCTGATACATTTTAATTTATTGTTGATTTATTGATAAATTCCACCCCTAATCCCTACCAGTCGCTCCCATCTGTTCCACTTCCTGCTGGCTGAATTCTCTGGAAGTTCAGGGGAGCCAGCAGCACTCAGCACACTGCACAGTAGGATAGGAACCAATCAGAAGCTAGGCTGACCTGATAGGGAACTAAAGCCTGTCCTTGCTTGTGTGACTGCAGGGCTGTGATTGGCTGTCCCCCTCCTACCGTGCTTCTGGCAGGAACCAATAGGACATGCTCACCCCTCAGTTGAAACACAGATAGGGATAGCAAATCTAATGGGAGTTCCAATAAAGGAGCCATTTTTTTAATAATAATAATCAATTTTAGCCAAGAGTGAAACCAGAACCATATATTATTCATTATTGCCTACAAGATAGTTGGGGATTAATTTTTCTTATGTCTCCTCAAAAGAGCTGAACAATACACAGAAAAACATAAATAACAAAATAAAGGTGGGTGGTATTGATTCAAACTTTCATATATACCAAATTGCCTACAATACAGATGACAACAAATCCAAACACATGTCAAACACATGTAAATAGTAAATACATGGTAGAAATTTCTTTATAAATAAAATGGTTGCTTAGGTTTCTGCAACAAACCTAAACATCTTCGCTTTGAATTGCTCGTATTGCGGAAGTAACGCTAGTGAAAAGTCGCCAGTGTTCAAAGTCCAGGACTAAGCTCCGCATTTCAGTGAATTAGCGTTGTCTAGCGAATTTTCGCCAGGTGAAGTGTAGCGATGGGTGCGAAGCGGTCGCTGGCGACTTTTCGCTGGTTAGTGAATCTGCCCCCAGAGACTGTTCTGTACAAAATAAAACCAGCGGATGGTATATCATAGCAGTATTGACTGGTTTCTAAACTCTACCAATGAAAATTCATTACAGAACACATAAAAATCTATTATAGTATAATGTATCCATGCTCCATTTTGTTTTAGTTTTAGAGCACCACAGTTGATTGTGTTCATAAAGGAGTGCTGCTTCATTTTCAGGCACATTTTTTTAAATATTGCAAAACAGCATCCACTGCAGAAAGTGTTGTTGTTTACTTGGCAGCCTTGGAAATGGGAAAATGAAAATATATTAGCTATTGTTATTAAAATCTAAAGGACAGCGACATTGCACAAGATGGGATTTTGCCATTGGCCTGCCCTTTTGCATCAGGCCTATAAATACTGTACAGGAGACTTTACAAATGCAAGTGCAGTGTGCAAAGTACAAGTCTGAAAGTGTATTACCATGCTTTTTTACCCATAATGCAGAACTTTTTCCTATAATTCCAGTGTAATTGTGGCTACACTCTAAGTTGCAGATGTGTTAAAATAAACATAATTGCATTTTGGTGCTAATTTGGTGCATGTTGTGTCTAGCACAGGCTGCGCAAACTCAAAATCTCATTTGTATCTGACTGACTGTGTGCCGTTTGGTGCGCCTACTGGGGATACATGGAGCTACTGGCAGATCCAGGGAGGTGGCGCTCCATGGTTCCAATGTACGGAGTTATGCACCATTCATCAGAAGAGGTAGTATGGTTGCAATGGTAAGAAGTGCAGGAGTGTGTACTTAATGAATTGCACCCCTTATGCTTTTAGTGTAGAGTTCTGGTAGGAATAAATCACTCTCTGTGGGTTGAATCCAGTACAGCTGGAGATAATTCAGAAAAGGGTTCAGGAAATAGAAGTTTCCACTGTCAGATTCATGAGCAAACAAGTTTCTGTAAAGAAAGCTACTGGGGAATGCTAAAGGGTGACATTCCCAATGTTTTCAAGTTACATAGTTACATAGTTAAATCAGGTTGAAAAAAGTCCTTCAAATTCAATCCCTCCAAATGAAACCTAGAATCCATACACACACCCCTCCATACACTCACATAAACTATATACCCATATCTATACTAACTATAGAGTTTATGTAGTTATGCTTGTCCAATAAATCATCCAAGCATTAACAGAATCAGTCACAACATCATCCGGCAGTGCATTCCACAACCTCACTGTTGGATATATTACACTATGTTTTCTTTTGTGTTTCTTAGCAGTGGTTTTTGTTTTTAAGTTTTGTTTTGCCCATTGACTTCACGGGATCTGCAATCAATTTTCACAATACATGCTGCTATGGGAGAAAATCATGCTGAGCACTGTTTTATTTGCATATAGTAACAGTCATGCAATGTTTTGTAATACTGTTTACCAAGCTGACCTCATGCACGCTGACCTTTGGGCCATTAAAATGTTCAAATACGTTTTCTAAGAAACAGTTCTGTTTACAGGCCTGTACTAGGATACTGGGATAGTCCTGGAAATTCAAGTGCTCAAACGGCCCACTAAATAGTGACTGTTTATGGCATCTTACAGCAGCCCCTCTGGAATTTGCCAGAATTCACAGATTGCCAGTCCTCTTTATATCAGTAAATTTATACCAGAACAATGAAAGGAAAATAAGGCATGTGCCTAATATAGGGCTGCATTTATTTCATCCAACAAAGCATTTTTTTTTATAACAAAAGAGAAATGTAACATACAGCCAACTTCCAAAGCATAATATGAGCATGGCAATTCTCCTTTACATTGCTGAACATTTAATAGTGCTTTGAAGATTACACATTTACAATGTCATTTATGTGTTATCCTTAAAGGTGGACTAAACCCTAAAGATTAAATGGCTAGAAATTTTATTTACTTAAATAACTTATTGAACCAGTCAAAGGGGCAGATTCACTAAAGGGTGAAGTGGCTAAAGCTAGAAACTTTTCACCAGCGTTACCATCCACAGTGACATCGCCAATTCACTAACAGGCGCCAATTCTCGAGCGAAAGAGACCGTCAAAATCGTTAGTTCGCCCTCTATCGGCAGCCGACTTTTCGCTCTGGCGAAGTGTCATTACTCCGCAAATTCAGTAAGGCGCGAATTTTACTGAACGTTAACTCTTTCGTCAGAGTTGACTTAACCACCTCAGACCAGGCGAACTGCTAAAAAGAAGCTAGATCTTCCTCAATCTACTGTCACTTACATCATATCCTGTCTGCCGAAAAAGGATTAAAGTTGAAAAAAACGCTGACGACTTTTCCTTTTTTAGCGGGATTGCCTACAAAAGTCCTGACTTGAACTTTTTTTGGGTAACCGGTTTTCTCCAGACATTTCATAACATATGGAACATTAATTTTACAGTGGGCTCATGTGTAGGGCATTATATTAACTCTCTTGTCTTTATTAAGGTTCCCTGGACATTTGTAATAAAAAGGTAGGTAACTTCAAGCATTTGCACCAGCATTTATAATAAAGACCTCCATACAACTAAGCAAATTGAACTAAGTGCAAGATCACTAGCGAATTTTCACTAGGCACAAACGAATGCTAGTGCATCTTTGCTATGAAAAGGCTTGCACTGCCGAAGTAAAACTCGCCAGCGTTCAGTGCCTAGGGAGCAACTTATCTGTAATAATTTCTAATCAGCCTTAAATTGTGACATTTCTATTCTATGTGTACTGTATATTGTGAGTGGGTCCCTAAGCTCAATAATTGACAGCAGCACAGAGCATGTGCAGTGAATCAGCAGAAAAGAAGATGGGGAGCTACTGTGGCATCTTTGGAGACACAGATCTTTACTGCTAAAAGGCTGTGGTTGCCTTGGGCTGGTACAGAAGCACAAAACAAAGTACAACATTTCTACCTACTTCTTTAGCTGAGCTCTCCTGTAAATTACTTATATTGCTTGTTGTGAGTTTGGTCACTCATAATTGGGAATGATGCAATCTTTCAATCTACATATATAAAAAATCTTACAGGAAGCTTTGCACAGGCAATACGTGGCTGCCCTCGGTTCTCTCAGAACATGTATTTCAGGGGGTGACACCTCGTGCCAGTGTGCAGAAAATATATGCAAGCAGTCATAAGACTCCTGCCCACGTGGATTACACCCTGAAAGTTTTTCAGAAAGTGGAGGAGAAGACGCAGTAGATGTGTGGACTTCCCCTGTTTGCTTTATAACTGATGTTCAAAGAGAAAGTCTTACGGTACCGGTCCTTACCAATTAGATATGCAGGAGGGGGCAAAGAAACCTTGAAGGATGAAAGCCGAATGTAACACAAAGTCTTGTAAACATGTTGCAGTTTCAATTTGCTAAAGTTGCTTGGGCTGCACAAACTACTAGACCCGTACATACTGATAGAACACTCTTTGTGCAGGATAACCTTCGTTTTAGTAAATATTTATAGAAACACCTGGTTATATTACATTTTATGGTGGTTTACCTAAATGACACTGACGCCTACAAGGAAATTGTTAGGAGATACATTTCGGTATTACATCTGGTTTATAATGTGAAAATACTAATTAAATTATATTTTATTACACTATAGTATATCATGGGGCATAATAAAATGAATTAAATTAGCTCTTCTGAAAAACAACTAAAAATAAGGGATTGTGTTACCAAAAGAAATTCTTACCTAAGTATTGTTAAGATACAGCTTTGGTTTTATTACACCTATGAATCCTCTGAATTGCTAATAGATTAGCCACAAAAGTGTAAGCTAGAATGGTATATTTATTCTGTAGAATGCTTTACCATACCTGAGTAAACCGCTCTAGAAGCTCTCTCTCTGTTTGTTTAAGATAGCAGCTGCCATATTAGCTTGTGTGACATCATTTCCTGCCTGAGTCTCTCCCTGCTCACTCATAGCTCTGGACTGTGATTACAGCAGGGAGGGGAAGAGGGAGAAGGGAGGGAGAGAGGAGAAAACTGAGCATGCTCAAGTCCATGCCCTGTAGGTTTAAGCTTAGAGAAGGAGGTCTGATACAGAAGCCCATGGGGCATATTTATCAAAAAATGAAGTTAGAGATTGCCACAGTCATTTAGAGTGAAATTCTGCAACTCTCCATTAATTTCTATGGGATTTTTAAAAGAATATTTATCAATGGGTGAAAGTGAAAGTTCATACGCCTTTCAAAATGCCATAGGAATGAAGAGTGACGGAATTTCACTCTAGCGGACTGTGGCAAACTCTAACTGTGCCTTTTGATAAATATGCCCCCACATGTACACAATAGAAGAAAATAAATATGGGGGGATATTTATTAAAGCGTAAAGTTAAAGATCGCCAAAGTTTGCTTTTTGAAAGGCGTATTTATCAAAGGATGAACTTTTGCTTTCACCTTCACCCATTGATAAATACTCTTTTAAAAATCCCATAGAAATGAATGGAGAGTGGCGGAATTTGGTGTTTCTTTTGAGGACTCAGAGCAGCCAAGTCTGACTGTTTCCAGAATTCAAATGGGGGTCACTGATGCCATCTATAAAACAAATGCTCTGTATGGCTTAGAAGCAGGCATCAAAGCTGTGACACCTTTACATATTGCTGACTCCAGAAAGAAAACATATATTAAAAGAGGTTAACGTGTCATATACGGGTGTGATATCTGTTATCTGGAAATCCATTATCCAGAAAGCTCCAAATTACAGAAAGGCCATTTCCCATAGACTCCATCTAAAATCAGATATTTCAAAATTTTAAAAATAATTAACGTTTACTCTGTAATAATAAAGCACCCTTGTACATGATGCCAACTAAGATACAACTCATCCATAGAGGCAAATAAATCCTTATGAGTTTATTTAATATTTAAATATTTTTTTATTATTTATTAAGTAGACTCAAGATATAGAAATCCAAATTATGGAAAGATCCCTTATCAAGAAGGTCAGAGCATTCTGGGTAACAGGTCCAATACCTTTACCTGGCAATGTGAATGTATCAGCTGTGAAAACCTGTCTGGCATAGTGCACCTGTGATTGGCAGTTTTCCTTCTGTACAGAAGGTGATATCATGTTATAGGGAGAAGCAGATTTAAAATGCATTATTTAAAGAAATGCTAATGCTTACAAGACAGTGACCACAACCTAGAGATGGGAGTCCTCTGTTAACATGCCCATTACCACATATTTTAATTATGTAACAGTTAGGGGCTAACTGAGGTGCGATTATCAATCCAGCAAGGTGGGGTTGTAGCAGCATCTGGATGGTTGATAAGCTTTGAATATATATATTATCACAGGTCTTGTGTCTGGCCTGGTACAGGTATGGGACCTGTTATCTAGAATGCTCGGGACCAGGGGGTTTCCGTAAAGGGATCTTTTTGCAATTTGGATCTTCATACCTTAAGTCTACTAAAAAATAATTTAAATATTTCATAAACCCAATAGGTTGTTTTTTCCAATAAGGATTAATTATATCTTGGGATCCATTATCTGGAAACCCGTTATCCAGAAAGCTCAGAGTTATGTAAAGGCCATCTCCCATAAACTCCATTTTATCCAAATATTCCAGATTTTTAAAAATGATTTCCTTTTTCTCTATGATAATATACTACCTTGTACCTGATCCAAACTACAATAGAATTAATCCTTATTGGAAGCAAAACCAGACTATTGTGTTTATTTCATGTTTACATGATTTTCTAGTAGACTTTACAGGTATGAAGATCCAAATTACGGAAAGATCTGTTATCCGGAAACCCCAGGTCCTGAACATTCTGGATAACAGGTCCCATATCTATATTGGGACATTTTGCTGTATGTAGCAGTGGAGTTCTATACGTGAATAGAGCTACTTAGTATGACTGTAAGTACACAATTACAAGATCTTTATTAGTAGTTATCACTGAATCATTGTGCACTTAACATATTGATTCACTGGTCACATGTTTTACAGGAATACTTAGTGGAGATATGCAGCATGACTAACATTTACTAGTACAAATATGAATCTGACAGAAGTATAGGAAAGGTTTATGTGTCAGAATATAATAAACTATGAATGAACACATACAGGAAACCTACATGGAAGGCGTGTTTCTAATTCTAACACCAAGGGGGTTATTTATTACAATCAGAATGCCAAAAATACGATTTTTTTTTCCGGGATTTTTTAATAATAAAAAAAGTCCAATCGTGGATTCTAGTTTGGTCGTACATTTTTCATTAAAACGGTCAGATAAATTCAGACTGAGAAGTAAGGCCCCAAGTATTAGCTTTACTGTATGGGATAAACCAACAAAAGTGGCAAATGAAAGACAAATGGAATCTTCATAGCTATTCAGAACACTTTAGAAATTGGGCTGATTAGACACAGACTATAAGACAGAAGAAAAAGTTGGGCAAGCTAAGCAACTCTGGCTTTGCATCAAAGTATTAGGGCTGAGAAACACGTGCAGATTCGGGGAGATTAGTTACTCAGCGACAAATCACCTCTTCTTTGGGCGACTAATCTCCCTGCAATGCCTTCCCACCGGCGATTTAGATTCTAGCCGATGGGAAGGCATTGCGGGAGATTAGTCACCCTTAGGGTAATGACACACCTGGAGATTCGGGGAGATTTAGTCGCCCGGCGACTAATCGCCTCTTCTTTGGGGCAACTAATCTCCCTGAACTGCTTCCCCGTGTCTTCCTCCTGCTACAATGAAAAAAAGCCTGCAGCATGGCACTCACGGCACTTAGTTTTCGAAAGTCGCCCAAAGTTTCCTCGTGAGGCAACATTGAAAAAAACGAAGTGCCGCTTCATCATCACAATCTGGTATGATTGCCGTAGAGTTGAATAAGGCCCCAACCATATAAGGCTCTTTAATCACTGCACGGTCAATGTGGGGTAAAAAAACAAAACTTTTCTCCTATATTGGCCTTATATGACAGGTCCTCTGATCCTTCATGATCCCACAAGAGCTACTATAAATACAGCCCTCTTTGAAGAGGAAGCACCTTCCATTTATTTATTACGTTAAAGGAAATTCCAGATAATTGTCTTCTTCAAGGATATTCCATTTATTTCCCTTTTATCATGACTATTCAACACTTCCCAAAAGGATTCTGTGGATGACTAATACCTGCTTCCACCACTGGTTCTGCCAGTTATCTAAAAAACACAGCACCCAGAATACTTAACAAGAGAGGAGAGATTAGCAGTTAAAATTGGTTTTTCGCCCTTGAGTTAACTTGGGGAGGCAGATTTATCAAGGTATCGAATTTCGAATTCATGTGAGTTTTTTAACTCTATTAAATTCAATTTTCTTCTAAATTCGATTGGGGGAGGTTTTTTTTTTGTTTGTTTTTTTAAATCGAATATCTAAAACTCAGACGATTTTTCCCGAAGAGAAAACTCGAAACAAATTCAAATCAAATTTGACCAAATTTGATTTGAGTTTTTTTCTCCGAAAAAACTTGAATGTCAGGAAGGCTACAAACATCTCCAAATTAGTCACTGGACCTCTCCTATTGACTCATACATGAATGTCAGGTTTAAGGTGGCAAATTCAAATTTGAATTCTTAAAGTGCCAGAGAATGAAAATCAAAGTTGAATTTTAAATTTTTTTTTTAAAAAGTTTGGAAAATTCCCTAGTCGTATTTGACAGTTTTGACCATAAAAAAAATTCCAAAAATCTAATTTTCAATTCGACTCTTAATAAATCTGCCCCTTAGTGTGATGTAGAGAGTGATATTCTAATACATTAATTTATTAGAAGTTGCCTTAAAGTGAACCACCTTTAATACACTTGAAGAAGATGCATTTCACAAAAACTTGCAGAACGTATAGTTCATCTGTCCACAATGCCTGCCTTACCCAGTCAAGTTCACGTGCTAATAAGGCACAGAGAAAACCTAAGTATTTTGGGATGGTTTTATTGTAAGAATATAAAATTTGTTGTATGCAACTAAGCACTTGCTTGGGGTGCTGTCTGTAATATGGATTATTTAATCTTGTTTTCTTCTAGAAGTTGTCCAACTTTTAGATTTGGAGGGTCATACATTATTGCATTTAATCTCTTGAGGGCAGTCCAACACATGGAAATGTTTCCTTAATATCATCCCGTTTTAGTACAGTGAATGATAACATCGAAAGCACTCACAATAAATAGACCATACACCTAACACTGTAAAGTCTGTCATTTATCAACACTGGGCAAATTTGCCCATGGGCAGTAACCCTTGGCAACCAATCAAATAGCTGCATTCATTGTTCTACTTGCAGCTGGCTTTAAAAAGCTAATCACTGATTGGTTGCTATAGGTAACTGCCCAAGGGCAAATTTGCCCAGTGTTGATAAATGAGCCCCACTTGGGTGATTTGTTGCTGAGTAACTGTTTCCAGTCATTTCCTTGATCTGTGTTGCCATCCAACCCTTCCAGGCAGCAATTTGGAAGTTAGAACGGGAGATAAATAGTGGAAGGCCTATACATATTAGCAATAAATATTATTAATATTAGCAATAAAAGAAAATAATAATAATAATAATAATGTTTTTCAGTTTCCAGGGGTCATTGACCCTGGCAACCAGATAGCATTTTAAGTTAGAGTCCAGAAAAAGGCAGAATAGGAAGAAATCATGAGAAATAAAAAATGAAGACCAAATGGAAAGTTGCTTAGAATAGGCAATTGTGTAACATACTAGAGGGGTTATGTAACCCATAGCAACCCATGGGTCTAGTAACCCATAGCAACCAATCAGCAGGCAACATTTACCAATCAGCTGTTTTAAACCAAAAATGTATTAGTTGCTATGGGTTACTAGACATGGGCAAACTTAAGACTTTTTACAACATTACCCATAATACGTTTATTTACAGGTGAATAATATGGTAAAAAAAAAGTTAAGTTCTCCCAGTCACCAGATTCCCCAAATATGGGAACTAATCACTGGTATGTTAAAAACTATTTTCTATTAAAATAAATGCTTTCAATCTCTGTACATAATTCTGAACCTTGAACACAGCTGAGAATCATAAATAGGTGCTTATCTTCACATCTAGGTATTAATCTCTGCATTGCACTGTTTACTATTATTGCTCTTGTTTTTTGCTTGGAACAATATATACTTTTTTTCCCCATGAAATGCTAACGGTGCAGATAACTAAACAAACAATGGTTGCACGTGGTTTTTTACCTTCTTAACATTTTATGTTTTTATGATTGCTACATGTAATCGCTAATCACTTCGGGCGACTTCGGAAAACGAATCGCCGCTTATGATTAGCTCCGGGTTTTTTTTTTATTTTAGCCGGCACAGAGTCAGGGAAGGCGTTTGAGGAGATTGGTCCCCGCAAAGACGAGGCGATTAGTCGCCATGCGACCAAATCTCCCCAAAACGCCCAGTGTGGCCTAACCCTAAAGGGGGTTATTTGTTTTTATTATAATGCAGAGAGTGATACGCTGAGACAATTTGCAAATGGGTTTCATTTTTTCATTTCATTTGTGTTTTTTGAGCGACCTTGTTTTTAATCCAGCAGCTCTCCAGGTTGCAATCTCAGCAATCCAGTTGCTAGGGGCCCAAATTACCCTAGCAACCATACACTGATTTCAATAAGAGACTGGAATATAAATAGGAAAATGCTTGTGAGTAATAAAAAGTAGCAATAACAATAAGGGCAGATTTATCAAGGGTCGAATTTGTAATTCGAATTTTTGAGTTTTTTTTATGGCCAAAACTGTCAAATTTGACTTCTATTATTAACATGTATTTATATAGCACCGACTTATTTCGCAGCGCTGCTTACTAGGGAATTGTGCAAATTCGATTTGAGTTTTTTTAAAATTCAAATTAAATTTTCCAGATTAATCACACTCTGGCACTTTAAGAACTCAAATTCGACTATTCGCCACCTAAAACCTGCCGAATTGCAGTTTTAGTCAATGGGAGATGCCCTGGGATAATTTTGGAGCTTTTTGCAGCCTTAATGACATTCGAGTTTCTTTTTGGTCAATCCTATTCACCCGAGTTTAACAAATTCGATTTTATTAATACATTTTCGAATTCATGGGAGTTTTTAAAAACTCCCATGAATTCGAAATTCGACCTGTGATAGTGATCTCTGACTTCACTCTTTGATAAATATACCCCTCAAAGTTCACTTAAAGGCAAACTATCCCTTTATTTCCTCTACAAATCCATCTACTAATCGGTACAGAAGGCCAGATAAGAACTTGGAGAAGCAGAAGTACAAAGACTGTTGCACTGCAAATCTGTTACAAGTTAAAAAAAAATCCCATAAAAGTCATATCTGATTGGTTGCTATGGGTAACTATACTACTGCAATTTAGCAATTTTGAGTAAATCAGTCCCAAAGTCTTCTGCCAAAAGACTACTACACCAATCAGACAATAAACCAATAGCTTTAATCAGTTCATATCAGTCCCTTGTCCCAATGCCATTTGCGGTCCAATTTCCGTTGAACTGACTAGAATAAATTTCCTGAGAACTCAGTTAACCAGTTACAGACTACTGGAGGAGAAAACAAGAACAACATGTTAACTTCCTACTGGCCTAGCTGCAATTATTATTATCCTGTTCATATAACGCTACAATATTTTCTGTAGCCAGTGCTGGACAATAAATGGGAATATACACAGGGGGGAATGACTTAGGGGCAGATTCGCTAACCGGTGAATTTTCACCAGCATCCATTTTCGCACTGAGCGCAACACTTCGCCAGGCGCAAATGCGCTGACGCTACACCAATTCACTAATATGTGGAGCTTCGTCTGGGGCACTGAACGCTAGTGACTTTTCGCTAGCGTTACTTCGGCAGTGTGAGCATTTGATAGTGAAGATGCATTAGCATTCATTTCTGTGTAACGAAAATTCGTTAGGGATCTTGCGCTCAGGTCAATTTGCATAGGGCTGGAAATTTAAAGTTGTATGGAGGTCTTTATGTTAAATTCCATTGTTTATAACACATGTCCAGGGAACCTTAATAAAGACAATAGAGGTATTATAATGCCCTACACATGAGCCCACTGTAAAATGAATGTTCCATATGTTAGGAAATGTCTGGAAAAAAACGGTTCCTCAAGTTTGTTAGGACTTTAGCAGGCAATCACGCTGAAAAAAGGAAAAGTCGCCAGCGTTTTTGAACTTTGATGCATTTTCGGAACACAGGATATGATATAAGTGAAAGAGGATTGAGGAAGATCTAGCTGCTTTATAGCAATACACCTGCTATGAGGTGGCGAAGGCAACTCTGGTGAAAGAGGTAACGTTCAGTAAAATCCGCATCTTTGTGAATTTGCAGAGTAACGTCCATTCCCGAGAGTGAAAAGTTGCCTGCCGATAGAGTGTGAATGACCACTAGCGTCTATCTCCTTCGCTAGCGAAGTGACGCCTGCGCCCGTTAGTGAATCTGCAGTCCCTGAAAACTGTAACGCTGGTGAATCTTCGCCAGTGTTAGTCACTTCGCCCTTTAGTAAATCTGCCCCAAGGTATAAAGATCCAAATTACAGAAAGATCCATTATCACGAAAACCCCAGGTCCTGAGCATTCTGGATAACAGGTCCCATACATGTACAGTATGTGTTTTTGGAATGTAACAATAGTTTCACAAGTATCAAAAGTTTATTATATTTGAAGATACTGTTCTGCTGACTGGCTCCGTGTTTGTCCACTAAGGGATCTGGAATTCTTCACTTGGATTTAGCTGTATTTCCTGATGTCAGAACGGGATTTGATGGATCGTTTGGTGAGTATATTCCCTCAGTCTTTTGTTCTTGGGGTCTACTTACTGTTGTACTGCCTAGGGCAGTAGCTTTGTGGGTATAAAGGAACTGATATAAATAAGGAACAATCTTTGTAAAGCTCCATGTAAGCGAATTTATAATGGATAAAGGCTAATAAATAAATATAATCAGTCCAACTCTTCCTGTTTAACAATGAACTTTGACAGCAACAATGATTTTAGATTTCTGTGAAAGTAGAAAAACGCTTCCTTGAATGATGTTCTGTGTCTAATCCATGTAATAATGCGCAATATGGAAAATCCCTGCAATTTCCTCGTTCCTTGTAAAAAAAAACAAATATAAAAAATGTGACATTTCCCAGAATTTATTGATATCCGGTGACAAAGTGCATAGAAATGTCCAGATGTGGATGGCACAGAAAGGTGATTGCCCTGTATACATTTACTCCCTGATCTCTCACATTATGAGAAGGGAATTTTCAGTCCTGACCCATTAATGCAAATGTAGTCGATATACATCTGCCTTCTTAGTTTCTCTCCTTATTTGACAAGGTCAGGCCTTCTGGCCACTATATCTACTCTAGAGTTCAGATTTAATAATACAAATCTACGATTATAAAGTGATATTCTTACTTAAGTATGATTATGGGATTTGTTATCCAGAAACCTGCTATCCAGAAAGCTCTGAATTACAGGAAGGCCATCTCCAGTAGACTCCGTTTTAACCATATAATTCAAATTTTTAAAAAATGATTTCCTTTTTCTCTGTTGTAATAAAATAGAACTGTGTACTTGATCCCAGTTAAGATATAATTAATCCTTATTGGTGGCTAAACAATCCTATTGGCTTTATTGAATTACTGTTATTTTGTTTGTAAACTTGAAAGTTTGGAGATTCAAATGACAGAAAAACACCTTATCTGGGAAACCCCAGGTCACAAGTATTCTGGATAATACAGTAGGTCCCATAACTGTATATAAGCTTTACCCATGTCAATAGTTCTACCAGGATATATGTAGCCTCTAGTGGGTCTGTTGACATCATGAATGAGTTATATTGGACAAACAAGGAGCCGATCAAATCTTCAAATATAATAAACTTTTGATACTTGTGAAACTATCGTTACATTCCAAAAACACATATACAGTTATGGGACCTGTTATCCAGAATGATCGGGACCTGGAGTTTTTGTGATAATGTATCTTTCTGTAACATAGTCTACCTCTATCGCATTAGTAAATCAATGTGCCGGCTTTTGATCCTTTAATCCACTATGTACCGTCCACTTATGTTTCTTGCTGTAATAGCCCTTCCCCAATCTATGTACCTGTATTTAATATAGGTATGAGATCAGTTATCCGGAAACCCATTATCCAGAAAGCTCTGAATTATGGAAAGGCCGTTTCCCATAGACTCCATTTTATCCAAATGATCCAATTTTTTAAAAAATATTTCCCTTTTCTCTGTAATTATAAAACAGTAGCTTGTACTTGATCCAAACTTAGATATAATTAGTACTTACTGGAATCAAAACCTGCCTATTGGGTTTATTTAATGTTTCCATGATTTTTTACCATTTCGCACCCATCGCTATAATTCGTCAGGCGCAAATGCGCTCAGACTACGCTAATTCACTCATATGTAGAGTTTTTGCCGTGGGCAGTAAACACTGGCGACATTTCGCTAGCGTTACTTACATCTGATGCGCTAGCGTTCATTTCTGCCTAGTGAAATCTAGGGATCTTGCGCTCAGGTCAATTTGCATAGGGCAGAAATTTAAAGTTGTTACAACGTCTTTATGTTAAATGTTGGTGCATACACTTAGGGGCAAATTCATCAAGGATCGAATTTCGAGGGGTTAAATCCCTCAAAATTCAACTGGGGAATAGAATCGAATAGGCAAATCGGGCGAATTTACGCGCTGGCGAATATTCGCCAGGCGAATAGGCGCTCGATCGAATATTCGCTCGAAGGATTTTCATGCCTTTTTATTCAATCAAAAACTTGGAAAACAAGCCTATTCGGTAGGTTTTAGGTGGCAAAGTAGGCAGTCAAAGTATTTTTAAAAGAGACAGTACTTCGACTATCGAATGGGCGAATAGTCGCAGTGTTTTTGTGCTCGATCCAGTACTTCGACTATCGAATGGCGAATAGTCGCAGCGTTTTTGCGCTCGATCTATTCGAATCATTCTACTCAGGCGAATTTACGCCAATTCGATAGTCGAGGAGCACAAAAATTCGAAGTTTTTTTTACTTCGAATACTTCACTTGAAGTTAGTGAATCGGCCCCTTACAAATTCCACTTTTAAAAAGACATGTCCAGGGAACCTTAATAAAGACAAAATAATTATTCTAATGCCCTACACATGAGCCCACTGTAAAATTAATGTTCCATATGATTGCAAATGTATGGGGAAAACCGGATACCCAAAAAAGTTTGGTTTTTTGCAGGCAATCAGGCTGATAAAAAGAAAAGACGCCAGTGTTTTTTTTGGACTTTAATGCATTTTCGGCTCACAGAATATAATGTAAGTGACAGAAGATTGAGGAAGATCTAGCTACTTTTACTTCAATGCACTTCACCTGGTCTGAGGTGGAGAAGGCAACTCTGGCAAACGTTCAGTAAAATCCATATTTTAGTAAATTTGCAGAGTAGCCAGAGCGAAAAGTCGCCTGGCGATAGAGTGCGAATTACCGCTAGCGCCTGTCTCTTTTGCTAGCGAATTGGCGGCTTCAACCGTTAGTAAATAGGCAATGTCCCTGCAAATGGCAACACTGGCGAAAAGTCGCTAGGGTTAGCCACTTCGCCCTTTAATAAATCTGCCCCATGGTATGAAGATCCAAATTAAGGAAATCGGTTATCCCCGGGGGGGGGGGGGGAAGAGAGGAGATATTTTATCCAGAAAGCTCTGAATTACAGGAATGGATTTAAAGTGTAAGAAGGAAAGTAATCCTATGGGTTACAGTCATATCCCAAAGAGACCATTATAAGCAAATTGTTCTAATTTTTAAAATTATTTTTTTTCTGTAATATATCCTATACCTGTGCTACTGGTAAATTCAGGAATATTAGAAAACTGAATAGCCCAGCAGTCCTATAAAGGCAAAGGTAGAATTGCCCCTTTAAATGTACAGTATAGGTTTATATACAGTGTTGATATCAATTATGTATCAGCTATTACTTTATTGCAATGGTTGTTGATTGTAAGTTTCTGTTGGGAGTACGATTTTGAACAATAACAGGAAGGTTTCTGGCTTGGCTTTATATACGACAGTTGGTTGGATTGGACTTTATTGGGATCCATTTATTTCCAGCTGTCAAATGGGGGTCACTGACTCCATCTAAAAAACAATTTCTCTTTAAGGCTACCGCTTTATTCGTATTGCTCCTTTTTATTACTCATCTTTCTGTTCAGCCCTCTCCGATTTATATTCCAGTAACTTATTCAGATCAATGGATGGTTGCTAGGGTAATGTGGGCCCTAGCAACCAGATTGCTGAAATTGCAAACTGTAGAGCTTCTGGATAAAAAGCTAAATAGCTCAAAAACTACAAATAATAAAACATTAAAAAGCAATTGCAGATTGTCTCAGATAATCACTTTCCACACCATACTGCTGAACAAATATGGCAGCCCTTCACAGAGTAACATGGGGGATCAGATAGGTAATGTAAACGCATCAGGCAGATACTTTTATCGTAAAATTACAGATAGCATGTAAAGACATCGTTATGATAGATGCTAAAAAAAAAAAAAAAAAAAGTTTAATCTGTGGTGTCAATATCTCTTTAAAACTCAAAATATAGCTCAACCACCATATCGAGATAGATGACAGCTCATGCACAAAACAACTATAACTATACTCCCTCTTTTCTCCTAAACATATCTGTCCAAACTGTCCATTTATGAACAGACAAGCAGCAGGGAAAGAAACATACAGATCTAAAAATGTGCATATAAAAATAACGAGATACCAGGAAATGTATTTCTGAATATTTCATAATAAATTTTATTAAAGTTAATTACTTAAAATGTAATTAAATTGGGCTCTGCACAGCAGACGAATATGTCAAGGGGTTATCAACCTTGTTACTTTGTGCAAACGATATTTTTTATGTAAACATTAAAAAGTCAAGTGTTCAAGTTTCATCCCAAAATACAGTTAAAATTGCTACAAAAATAAACTTGACCACAGTTAAATAAGGTTTTCAAAAAAATAATCCACAGAAGTGGCGTTTGTAACGCGTTTTGTATTTGTGTCCAAGGTCGTTAATGCCCTGTGTTAGATCCGAAATGGGAAAGACTTTAGGTAGTCCTTTAACACCCTGTTTAAGGGGATGCTGTCCAGGTTTTGCCTCCCAAAAGTGTCTACGATGCTTTTCCGGCAGAGTTCTTGCAAAGGTCGTAACCGGACTTTCCTTAAAGGAGAAATCAGCATCTTTTTGGGTGAAGTCATGTAATGTTCCACCAGCTGTAAGAGGCAACTGAATGACTCTTTGCTGCCATCTAGACTGAATTTCCCAGCATGAAACTTAATCCGGATGCTGACAGTTTCCTTGGCAGTTTTAACACTGATTGCAAAGAAACAGTTCTTTTGCCTACTGTCCCTGATGAGGAAGGTACCTACGGGCTCCAATTTTAGCTTGTTGTGAGCCATGTTGACATCCATAGGCCCCCAGTAGAAGCCACAGGTATCCAGCATACTACTGGTCTTGGTGATGGCAGTGAAATCCGAGTGCGAGCGGAAGGTGCGGAAGTGGGTATCGCTGAGCAGCAAAGCAGGAGTGGCACGTCCTGGGCTGGGATGGAGTGCTCTGGCAGGCTGGATTTGTGAACGATCAGAGACTGAAGCTTCCAGGTGCGGAGATCTTCTATCTGCAACTGCATTATCTGCTTCCACCTTACTGTGTGCTACCATCCTATAGACTAGACCAACCTATGTGGTCTTCCATAGCGTCTGTTCCACCAGCACTGCTGTAACTCTTTAGTGGCTGTTCTGCAAACAGAAAAAGAAAAAGGCACTTAGTGTAATGTAAATATGACCCCCCCCCACACACCTAACTGACAGAATGCATCAGACTACACATGTATATAAAGATAAACAGATACCAAATCATGTATTCTGCTTACCAATACTGCTCTCTTAACACATACAGAATATCATGTTCCAATGATCTTAATTCGACCCTAATTTTGCTGCCAGTGCAGAAAAATGAATGAAAGCTATCAACTATCTGGGAGCTCTGGAAATAAATATGATAAGGACGGGATATTGAAGCTCATTAAAGCTATAAAAAAAAAAAGCGTGTGATTTCACAAGAAGTGACGTGGTTTAGCGGCTTGCAGAATTCGGCCTCATGTGCGCAATTGGCATTAATAGCAGCTTTCTATTTGTGTCCCATTGCCGACGGTGAGGAGGAGCTGTTGCTCAGGGCTTTGTGCCAAGGTCTCGGAAAATGCTTGAAACTAAATTGCTTCCTATCGATAGATGTTTTAGTGTCTTCTACAGTCAGCGTGGTTCAATAAATCCTACTTGATTGACTTGACCTCCCCTGTGCCTGGATTTTTTTTTTTCTTTTTAGAATTCAGCCCTTTCGTCGAGAGCCGGGATCTACTTATTGACTGCATCAGTAAATGCTCCAGGAGCCAGAAGACATTCTGAGAAAACAATTCCCCACAGCCATTTTTACAGCTAATCCAGCACACAGACATCGATTTCAAAACAAGCATTTCAGCTGATTGCAGTTCCTCTGAATGGGCCGAAGCAGAGCAGTTCCATTGTACTGTAACTCAGAAGTCGAATTCTATGGAAGCCTCCCTCCCCCTAGCACTTAACCTATTCACTGCCTTACACACCCTTCAGCTCAACTCATATACACGTTTCACCACCGCTATAGAAAATAAAAGGATTATTCCGCTACTAATTTAAAGCAATGCTACTGCCCTTATGAACTACAACTCCCATCATCCACAGCAGGAGAAGCGCTGCTCATCGGCTGGCTTAAAGGCAAACTTAAACAGTGCCTTTATACTACATAAAATATTTAAACCACAGTGATAGCCAGCTGTTGAGTAAGATCGAACTGATTTATAAATACTGAAAGGAAACGTTTTTTTCCCCAGAGAAGACAAAAAACCTTAAAAATTTTCTGGTGCACCAGATACAGACATCTTTTGTCATTTCAACTGTATTCGGATTCCAACTGCTAAAGGGGATGCTGGGAATTATAGTCCGGAAAGTGAGAGTGCTGTAGCCATAGTAACAAATCTACTTTAAGTCCAACAACATTTCATATCGGAGTATATAATTAAAGACTTAAAAAAAAAACACATTACCTAAAAAGGTGTCATGTAATTATGATAATGAACGACACAAGCTTGTCATTTTCTGATTAAAATAGCCTCCCATGTGCACATTCCTGTTACACAGTTACAAGGAAAGGGTTGACTTACATCAGGAACAGTGTGTGCCTTTCTCTAGAACTCGCCATTTGCCTCATGATTACCAAGGAAAAGCAGCAGCTCCTGGAGGCAAAACCTGTTATTAGCACAACTACAAAGGTGTCTTGTTCCTACCTGGCAACGCTTACTTTGCACTCACGTCTAGGGAAGATGCTTTTTTTATTTAGTTATTTGTATATCTGGGTTAGATTTTAGCAGCCGTTCTAGAATGTGCCATGTGTGAATGTAAAAGGGGGAGATTCTGCGCTGCCATTATCTTTGGGTTCCCTCTTCTCCATTCAATCTCAAACACATCTCATGCCCCCCCCATCTCTTTCAATGTCTATTTCACCTGCCGAAATGGAATTCCCTATGAAACGAGAACGAGTGTGTGATAATGTTGGGGGAATAGGGGAGTGTTATTGGCTGCCTCTGTGCTCCCTGCTTTGCTGAACGTGAATAACGGACAGGGCGCATGGGGTATTCAGGTGGCGTGTCCCAAGATGACTTCTGAGGCAACATCTGTGAGCAGGGGACGCTGTGGGAATTCAGTTACAAACATTCAGGCGTCCAAATGCCCAGAGGGAAATGCTGTCCCTGTAGTAGATTTTACACAGCACCAAATACAAGGAGCCAATACAAGGAGCCCAATACAGAGTCCCCAATACAAGGAGCCCAATACAGGGAGCCCAATACAGAGTCCCCAATACAAGGAGCCCAATACAGAGTCCCCAATACAGGGTGCCCAATACAGGGTGCCCAATACAGGGTGCCCAATACAGGGTGCCCAATACAGGGTGCCCAATACATGGAGCCAAATAGACTGTTCCCAATACAGGGTCCCCAACACAAGGAGCCCAATACAAGGTGCCAAATACAAGGTCCCCAACACAAGGAGCCCAATACAAGGTGCCAAATACAAGGTCCCAACACAAGGAGTCCAATACAAGGTGCTTGTTACCCAGCTAATGGAATATGGGAGGCCTGTTATCTCTAGGAGAATCAGATAAGGGGCTGCTGTTTTTATTCTGAAGAGGAATTAGCCTTTGGTGATACGAGAGAAGCAGTGTGAATGGAAAGGACAAGTCTGCTGCTGCAGCTGAGAGAATGGGGTTCCCTGGACTTCAAGACTTGTACAAAGTGAATGGCAGAAACATTGGTTACTTGGCCGCTGTATCGCGGCTGTCACTTCAACAGGCAGAAACTATTCCACCCCCCTAAGCTTTACTGATTACCTGAACCAGCCATCAATAAGGCACATTCCACTATAGAAAAAGGGGGGGGGGAAGCATTGCCGGCCTTGATCTCGCTTTGCCGCATTATCACATTCCAGCGAGCTGACAAGCTTCAGTGATCCCAATCAGCTGTCTGACACCTGAGCCGATGCTTACCTATGGATCGTAATATCCTTGGCCAACAAATGAAATCCACAGCTTGTCCGTCAGTAAAGTATCCCAAGGGGAGCAGAAGAGCGGCGGTGCTAGTGCCAGGGCTGCCGGCAGTAAGAAGAAGCATAATCTCGGGCAGACTCCAGTAATTGTAATCCCGTCCTGAGCTCCTGCGGCTCAGCTCTGACTCGCAGCAATGCCTCGCTCACTGGCAAAGCCTGCACTCTTATTGTAACGCAGCGCCCGCCCTCCGCTTCTAGAGCCCGCCCCTTACTTCTTTGAATTGAAACCCTCTTGTAGAGAATCCGCCGCTGCTACTACTTTCGCTTTCTATTCAGCTCTCAACTTCTGGGAAAGAGAGACAGACACACACACACAGAGGCTGCGGCGGCTGAAAGGCGGCAATACAAAGCTTTTGTAGTGCGGCCCTCGCGCTATTGTCACGTGACTGACTGACTGGTTTATCACAGACCTGCCCTCCCTGCTCTTTAACTTTCTTTTCCAAGAAAACAGAAGTACAAAGCAGCCTGGGCTGTGCTGCTGAACAATCCCACAACTAGTCATGACAGGAATAGGAAAGCAAATGCAAACGCAGCACCATTTTTTGGGGTTCTTTCAAATGGCTAACTTTTACTCTGTTATTGAATGGCTAATTCTGAGTAACTTTCCAATTGGCCTTTTTTGTTTTTATATCGTTTTTCAGTTATTTGCCCCAGTCTTCTCACTCATTCCTGCTTTCATATGGGGGTCAGTGACCCCATGTAAAAAAAACATATGCTCTGTAAGCTCGACGCGTTTATTGTTATTGCTACCATTTATAGCGCCTCTTATTCATGTTCCAGTCTCTAATTCAAATCAATGCACGGTTGCTAGGGGAATCTGGACTCTGTGAAACAGATTGCTGAAATGGCAAACTGTGGAGCTGCTGAATAAAAAGCTAAATAACACAAATATTAAAAATATAAAGCAATGAATTGTGCTTAGTGCACACAAAAACCTTACTCTACTATACCTGGGGTTGCTCCCTAGCAACCTCCCCCAAACACCACTTCACTGTAGCACCAGTTATTTAATGATTACATTTGCCACATGGCACTCTTGCCTTTGTTATGAACAATTTTAGACCAGAATAAATGAATAAACTCAATAAATAGAGAGTCAGACTACAGAGTACTTCTGGCTCACCGTTATTGCCAAATACTCATAAAAGGGAAATATTACACTACTCAGGAAGTAATTTGACCACATTACACCACAGTTACTCGGAATTTGCAAAGAAAAAAATGAGATCACTACACATTTCATTAAAAGGCTTCTCAGTTCCTCTTGATGTCGATACATGGGTTCAGGGAAAAATAACCAGATCTCCACCATTGTTCCCCTGCTCCAATGTTGAGATAATCAGGAAGTGTCGGCAGCAGGTGAGCCACCCCCTTGGCCAGACGACAGAACAACAGCCCTATGGGCAGCAAAGGTTGTCTGAGAGAACAGGAGGATCTGAAGTCACCAACTTAGATAAAGAGAAACCTCTGAGTTTGTTCAGAAGAGTTAGCCACTGAGAACACTAGTGACTAGTGAGTAAGCTACTAGCGAGTAAGGCATAAGGATTCTACAGGGACAGGTCTCGTGTTTTTACTTGCTGTATAGCAGCAGCTACCTTAGTCTAAAGGTGGCCATACACGGGCCGATAAAAGCTGCCGACAGACCGTGTCGGCAGCTTATTGGCCCGTGTATGGGGGCCCCCGACAGGCTTCCCCGATCGAGATCTGGCCGAAAGTCGGCCAGATCTCGATCGGATGGGATTAAAAATCCCGTCGGATCACGGCCGCATCTGACCGCCCGTTTGCGAACGCTAGGATCCGATCGTTGGGCCCTAGGGCCCACGATCGGATCAGCCCGATATTGCCCACCTCAAGGTGGGCATATCAGAGGGAGATCCGCTCGTTTGGCGACATCGCCATTTATGGCCACCTTAAGGAAAGGTACTTTGAGTAATGTAGGTACCTAACCTGTGACTTAAGAAGGGGAAAAAGCATGGCGCAAAAGACTGTTCTATGCCTTTAAATTGCCATCTGGGAATTGTTACTTTAAATGGAATATGTTAGCAAATCAGCTTGTGTTATTCTAGCAAGCCAGACAGTAGTTTTGCACAGGCTGGCCTGATAACAGGCAGATCTGGTGTGTTTGGACCAGCAGAATAATCTTTTGGCAGGTTGTGGGCTGGATTCCAACCACGCCCTCTAAATTCGGACTGGGCCTGCGGGACACAGGGAAAAAACCTGGGCCCTGCCGACCCAGACCTGCTCCCTGGCCAGAAACCCTGTGTGCTGACCCCTATCACAGACATAAAAAGAATAAGGTACACATGGGGTGGTAGAGGGTGTTGCAGCTGGGGCAGGGGTGTGTGTGGACCCATAAGGCGGAGGGCCTAGACCCTCCAGACTGACCCTGACAGCCCCACCCTGTCAGTGTGCGGTTATTTATATATCTATCTACACTTGCCCATTTGGTGATGTCAGAGATGGGTGGGGCAGACGCGGGTATATAAATAAAGATAGTGCACTGGGTGGTGAGAGGGTGGCCATACAGGTTCTGCTTGTCACACTTTCAAGATTTTAGGGGTCATTTATGCTGGAAAAAGATAGCCGTGTGCCATTTCTTTGCGCACCGCATTCTTTTTATATTGGGTACAAGACAATCAAAGAGTGCTATAACATAACGTGAAAAGTAAATAGGCAATCATTTTCAGCAAAGTTTGGAAAAAGGGTTCCTTTAACTCAAACACAGGTGGTTCAGTTAGCAAAGCATTTGTAAAAGTGAAACCTCTCATTTCAGCAGAAGACACTGCATTTCCCTGGGGCCAACCTCAGTCTGCAGTGTGGCAGTTGGAGGATTCGAGGATTCGTACGATTTTCGGACCGTGTGTGGAGAGTCCCGACATTTTTCATACTGCGGAGATCGGTCATTTGGTCGATCGGACAGGTTAAAAGATTTCTGTCGGCTGCGGGTAATATCTCTGCATGTATTGCCGATCATACGATATACAGAGGGCGACTTTGGTCGGACATAACTTCCATACGATTGCTGTCAGGGGCAGAACATCGGCTGATCTGTTCTTTTGTACTTTATTTGATCTGAATGGTTAGTGGCAGGTCTATGGCCATCTTAAGTGTCAGATTCTCCAGCCCTGGAAACAAACGATTGAGGAACCGGCAAACAGGAGTAAATGCAAAAGGGATTAAGCCGTGTTTATTGTGTCAAATGATATACATTGTTTCAGGGGCTGGCCCCTTCGTCAGGTGAGGAAGGGGCCAGCCCCTGAAATGTGTATCATTTGACACAATAAACACTTAGGGGTTAATCCCCTTTTGCATTTACTCCTTTGTGCCGGTTCCTCAATCGTTTCTTTCCAGTGGATTCAGGGGAGGGCCGTCTCCCTAGAGGACTGAGCACCAGATTCTTTAATATAGGAGGGCCAGGGAGTGCGTTCACACTTTTTCTACTACGAGGTTCTCCAGCCCTACCATCAAATATTTTTCAAATGTTTAAGATATTATACAGTGTAAGCCATTAAAAACATTGTAGGGTAAAACTTTTCATGCAAAACATAACAAAAGTGGTGTAAAGATGATACTTTTATTGGCTGAGAGGACAATCACGACAACTTTCAGAACATTTCAGTTCCTGAAACCAGCTTTGAAAAGGAACTGAAATGTAAAAGCTTGCTGTCTTTATCATGTCAGTTAGCCAATAAAGGTATCACCGTTACACCACTTTTCTGGTGCAAATTGGGACACATACAGTGCACAATCTATTTTGGACACAGTATGCATTATATGAACTACTGTATGGAAAAAAACTCTTCACGTTCCACCCATATTGAACAAGCCACTCATCACATGTATTGAGCAAACAAAGATGTATGTTCAGGTGTACATGTATAGCTTTGGAAAAGCCCCACCAAATGACAGATGTTTTCTTGGCTGTATTGGGGATTAGGTTCTTTCACAGTTTCTCAGTGCCTCCTTCTAAAAAAAAAGAGGGGGTTTATTCCCTTGATCCCTCTTCTCCACCCTATTGGTCAAAATAAATATAACAAACAAAACAGGGAAATGAAGAAAAACCTACACAGTTGGGAAGAAAATTACTAAGAAAAGTTGCACGGCTAAGTTCATGTTCAGACACCCCTTAACCTCTGGCAATGTTTAAAATAATATAAACATCTTAATCCCACCTGTAGCTGTTACCCACCTAAGCAAGAGGGATTCTGTAAAAAATATATATCGGTCCTGACCCATATACAAGACACTCAAAGATTGATTCCAGATCGAAGAGGAATGGATAGGTTCAAGAAACTGTTATATCTTGAAACTGAATGGATATTTGTCTTGGTTACTAGGTTCCCCTTAGGGTTAAACAATGAGTATGATGTATCTTGTTATTTTTGATAAATAGTGCACAATAGATCTAGATACTCAATAGGTTATTAGGTAGCCCATGAGACTAATCTATATAAGTATTATGTATTTTACTATTATTAATCCTATTTATTGAGTGTTCTATTTGTACAATTATAGATATATATAGGTGTTAAAGGAATTGTTCAGTGTAAAAATAATAACTGTGTAAATTGGTAGGCTGTGCAAAATAAAAAATGTTTCTAATATAGTTAGTTAGCCAAAAATGTAATGTATAAAGGCTGGAGTGATTTGATGTATAACATGTCAGTCTGAACACTACTTCCTGCTTTTCAGCTCTCTTGGTTTACACTGACTGGTTACCCTGGCTACCAGGCAGTAACCAGAGATTTGAGGGGGGGCCCACATGGGTCATATCTGTTGCTTTTGAATCTGAGCTGAATGCTGAGGATCAATTACAAACTCACTGAACAGAAATGTATCATGTGGCCCCCCTTTAAGTCGCTGACTAGCTCAGAGTTATAGAGCTGAAAAGCAGGAAGTTGGATTCTGGCTGTTTTATTAGACATCTGTTCACTCCAGCCTTTATATATTACATTTTTGGCTAACTAACTATATATGAAACATTTTTTATTTTGCACAGCCTATCTATTTACACAGTTTTTATTTTCACACTAAACTGTTCCTTTAAATTGATTTTATCACTATTTGGGTGTATAAACATGGCACCTTAGAGGGAGGCTAAGGTGCACCAATAATGCACCCGTTACCTCATGAATGGTCGTGGCATCAGTTTGCACTTTTTATTTGTGATTGGTTTTTCTGTCTAGCAATGTGATTTGCTAATTGGATAAATGAAAAAGTTCTTTGATTGGTGTACATTTGTTTAAATACCGTGTGTAGAGCTCTATATAGATAGTCTATGTTTGTAACATATTTGGACACCTGCCCGTCAAACATCTCATTCCAAAACCACAGGCTATTAATATGAAGTTGGTCCAGTCATTGCTGCTAAAACAGCCTCTAATATTATGGGTAGGCTCTCCACTAGATCTGAATTTTTTTTTGTAGAACTTGCTTCAATTCATCCACAATAGCATATGTGAAGATCAGAACCGGTCCAGGCTGGCCAGGTGCCCTAGGCAACCTGGCTGGTCGCTCGCATGCTCGAAAACAGTAGCATAATTGCAAGCCTTTCTGCCTAATTTTATGTACCCAGACATCTTGCCTTATGTACCCTTGTACCATTTTAAATACATACAACATTTTGATACCCACTTGCCCTATAATATTTGCTTTTTTATTTAAAGTGATTTGGGGCAATTAGTGGTATTTTGATCAGAATTTTGCATTTGCCACAGACTTTAAAGGGGTTGTTCACCTTTGAGTTAACTTTTAGTATGATGTAGAGAGTGATATTTTGATTTTGACACAATTTGCGATTGGACTTTTTTTTTTAATATGTCACTTTTTGTTCAGCAGTTCTCCAGTGTAAAATTTCAACAGCTACCTGATTGCTAGGGTCCAAATTACCTTAGCAGCCTGGGAGTAGTTTTAAAGAGAGACTGATATATAAATAGAAGAGGACATGAACAGAAAAATAAGTAAGAAAAAGTAAGAATAACAATTTACCCCTATTACTCGAGTAAAAGGGGTAAATTTATCAAAGAGTGAAATTCCGCTACTAGAGTGAAATTCCGCAGCTCTTCATTCATTTCTATGGGATTTTGAAAGGCATATTTATCAATGGGTGAAAGTGAAATTTCACCCTCTGATAAATACGCCTTTAAAAACCCCATAGAAATTAATGGGAAGTGGCGGAATTTCACTCTAGTGGCGGAACTTCACTATTAACTTCACTCTTTGATAAATATACCCCATAGTCTTTTGGCTGCTGAGGTCAATGACCCCCATTTGAAAGCTGGAAAGAGGCAAAAGAAGAAGGCAAATAATTCAAAAAACTATAAAAAAAATTAAGACCTGCTGAAAAGTTGTTTGGAATTAGCCATTCTATCAGATTTCAGAAATGGACAGCACCGTATCATGGGTAAAAAGCCTTTATTGTAACTTGGCTACGACCAGAGACACAGTTACGTTTCAAGCCACATCCTGGCTCTTTATCAAAAACTCTTTTTGATAAAGAGCCAGGATGTGGCTTGAAACGTAACTGTGTCTCTGGTCGTAGCCAAGTTACAATAAAGGCTTTTTACCCATGATACGGTGCTGTCCATTTCTGAAATCTGATCGAATTTGGTGGATTGTGGCCACTATTGGAGCGTGCACCGGACAACTTGAAGGAGTGTGTGCTGACCCAAGTACTTCACTGCAAAATTAGCCATTCTATAACACACTCAATTTACCTCTTTCAGTAAAACTACAGTAATTAAATACAGCCATGTTTCTATATTAAAACCTTTTATTTATTGAAAACCCTGCCAGTAACCCTACTAATTTTGGTAGTGATGTTTCCTCTGTGGGTACAGACTATGATAGATGTACTGCTCTGGAGAAAAAAGATTTAAACAAACGTAATCAGTTCCATCTTTTTGATAAATACTCTAACTTAGTGCTGAAGGTGTATTATGTGTATTGTTTATTACATTTTCCTCTACCTTTTCTAGTGTGTTAGTATTTATTATTTCTTCAAGCAAAGCAAACAGAAGTGAGAACAATAATGTTCCTTACAGATCTGTTTATTAGTAGTTGCACTGAATACTATATAACGTACTATATACTATATATACTATATACTAAAGTACTAATACTATAAAACATACAAGATCTGTAATAATACATGTAGGCATCCCATGCTAATTGATCGCATGGGTAATAGCCTCTGAGGAACTGTAATGTTTGTGCCAACTTGCTGGGTCCCAAGTTGCTGATAGAACACTGTTAGTGCTAAACTCAGTAAACTCACATACATTATGAGATCTGCAATATTCCAAGTATGCTGCACATATTCTGATTTAGATTTTGTATGCAGCATTCTTCTTTTTAATATAATAGATAATATGGTAGATTCTAATGCACAAGTACAAAAGGGATGCCAGATATCTGCCGTGCCTTTCTATGGAAATGGGCAGCTCTTAATGTAGTTTAAGATGAAAACCATAAAAAGCAAGTGCAATTAAATAAAACGCTGTAATTTAAATAGTATACAGGGTGTAATTAAGCAGCGCCAGTCTCAGGCAATGATTATATGACTATCCCACTAACAGATTGCATTAAACTGTACACTACATAACAATATTCTGTTCTTTGTAATAACACATTTCTGTTATATGATAGAAAAATCCCAAACCAAAAAGACACACAATCACCCCTTAATTTTCATTCTTTCTAATGCATGTCTGCTTGGTGCAGAACACCCTTCTGCCAAAGCACCCATCTAGCCTGCTCTAATAGATTGTACACAGTTGTAGCCATGAGAACCTTATAACTACCAATAGCCTGGTGGCAGATCAAAGGCCTCAAAGCAGGTGCTTTGTTTTAATTCCATGCTTGGAGGCAAGTTTTGATTGCATAAAAACCAAGTCCACGGCCAAAGAGAGCCTCCTGCAGGATGACAGCCCACATAGGGGGTTAACAAATAGCCAATCAAAGTCCTTATTTGGCACCCCAGGAAGTTTTTGCAACTCTTTTTATTTTTGAATGTGGCTCACGGGTAAAAAAAGGTTGGGGACCCCTTGTCTATGGCCTCTTACAGCAGCCCCTCTGGCATTTGCCAGAATCCACTGATTGCCAGTCCAGTCCTGAATAGCGTGGCTTGGGTTAATGAGAATGCTCAATTTCTGGAGTTCATACAATTGGAAACTGAAGAGCCAGATGCAGATACCGTATTAGTAGAATAAATATCTTATGATGAAATTACAAGTAAGTTGCACTGGTCGAGAGATTGATGTGCACATAATTATTTGTCAAATGCTATGTCATTATGTCAGTGCTAAATAAAAATCCCTGGTGTGTTGGGGATGTAATAGTGACTGAGATATTTAAATAAAATCATGTAATTGAAAACTATTTTCATTTCAAAAACTTTCAGACATAAAAATACAGTAAATGAATAACCTTCAGTGCAGAGCAGGAAACTATGCCTATGACTTAGGCATCTACTGTGATAATTAATTAAATAGGACATGTGCAAATAAAAGGGCTGGTCTAAATTCGAAAAAAGGAAGAGATGTGTCTCTTCAGTGGAAATGGACAAAGTTGAGAACATACTGTATAGAGGGCAGATACTGTAAGATATGATTACTTCATTTTTGGGCTTCTCTTTTCCTATTCAAAAAGAATTTGATCTCCGCCCTTTGTGATATCCTGGTCAGAATAGTCTTGTCTCTGTTAAATTCATTTAGAAAACAAAGTCAGATAACATTCTGGTGCTAATTTTTTTTTAGCTGCTTCCCTGTTCTTATGTGTGAACCGTGGTGTATGCGTAAGTATGTTAATGTAGAAAAATAAACTGTTAATGTAGAAAAATAAACTGTCCCTACATAGGCAAGTAGGGTAATATTAGTCCTCATATTCTTTGCAACTTGCAAGCAAGTTAGCAGTTTTCACTGGATGCCAATTACAGACTCCATTTTGCATTGCACATAACAGTCAGCCCCCACATCAAAGCCAACCCAGCAGTTCAAACGAAGCAGGCATTCTCTCATGAGTGAATGGAAAGACAAAAACTACAGGCACGGTTCACTTTTAAAAAATAATAATTTCCCTCATTTTTATAAATCACTTGTGGATCATTGTTTTGCTTTTATTTTACTTCTAAAGCTTGCCATAGATGTAAAGATTTTTAAAAGATCCAATCGTCATCGTGAGACCACAATTATCTCGAAACGATCGTACGATCATAGGAATTGTCCATAAACTAAAAAGACCATTTCAGGCGATATTGCCAGGAAAACAAAGGGTAGCTGCCTGCTTGGCCCTGCAAACATAGATCGATTGCACTGGGACCGACAAAGATTTTTTGACCTGGTTGATCAATCTCCTGACAGATGTCGGCCGAAAAATCGTAAGATGTACGATCGTTTGAATCCCACTAACCGCAAGATAATTTCGAAGGATTTGTCAGACTTCGCTAAAATCGGTCGTTCGGCAAGAAAAATCTTTGCGTCTATGGGGATGAGTCTCATCCACTTTAATCATGAGAGTATGTGTAAATAAAGACTCTCTGTGTGAGATAAAGATACAGAGGGCTTATTTATGCACTGGTAATTTGATTAACTACCTCCTCCTCCCCCCACTGTTGCTGGGAAGAACCACAAGAACTTAAAAAGTGAAACTATTTTAAAATTTCACATATAAATAGACAACAGGCAAAAAAGTATGTACAGCACAATGTTGGACTGGGCAAGTGGGACACCAGGAAAAAACTCAATGGGCCCGGCCTTCATGAGCCCCGCTGAAACCAGGAGAAGGGCCCTTCTGTTCGCAGCCCCCAATAAGCTCTGAACGCCCTAATCTGACTTTGATTTTACACACTGAACTCCTGAAGCTATACCTCTAAAGGGTAAGGGCACATGCTAAGATTCGGGGAGATTTAGTCACCTGGGGACAAATCGCCTCTTCCTCTGCGACTAATCTCCCTGAAAAGCCTTCCCGCCGGCTAGAATCTGAATTGCCAGCGGGATGGCACTCAGTTTTTCAAAGTCGCTCAAAGTTTCCTCATGAGGCAACTTTGGGCGACTTCGGAAAACAAAACTTCGGGGAGACTAGTCGCCCGAAGAAGAGGTGATTTATCGTTGGTGACTAAATCTCCCCGAATCTTCATGTGTGTCTCTGCTCTTAAGCGATTTTCCCCTTTTGTCCAATAGTACATTGTGTTCTTGTGCCTCTCACATTAAAATATGTGAATTTAATAGGTTGTTTCTCTGTAATGGGTAGGGTTGCCACCTGGCCGATGTTTAACCGGCCTGGCCGGTAAAAATGATGGCAACCCTAGTCATGGGTGCTAATGTCTTCACTGCAGTAGAGGAATATAAAGAATTAGGCCACTGTATATGTAATCACATGCCAGAAAAAATACACACAACATGCTCTGAAAAAGACTGGGAAATCTTCTATGGTTGAAATTTTGCTTTACCTCTGCACTAGGATTGCCAGAGAACACTTTGAAAGTTTAACCTGGAAATCCAATACAGGCCTGTTGTTAGCATGGTGTTAATTATTATTGTGGCAATGTATACTTTCCTAACCCAAGCCAGACAAGTTTAAGCATCTTTTAACTGCTTCAAGGAGAAACAGTTGGACAGTGTGTCAAATGCAAGTCTGTGAAGGGTTTTGAACCAAATACAGTGATGGCTGCAAAAAGGAATGCCCAGTTAAGCTGACTTGAATCAATGGCTTTAATTATTATATCTTTATATAAAAACTGTGCAGAAGTGATGTATTACTCAGTATTTGCATTATAAACTGAGTTGTGGCTTGGTTCTCCCAATCAAGTTACCTTCATCGGATTCACAAGTTAAGTCTTCTGGGGTGAACTCTAAAGTTGTTTTTAATTTTAAGTGAACTTTAAATTAAGTTTTATTATGTAACCGAATAAGCCTATAATTGGTATTGTGTGGCAAACAGATTGCCTGATATTTTTACATTTATTGTGTAGTGCTTAGATATATTTAGGACACATACTGTATTTACTTAGTGGTTTTCCAGTGAACTTCAGAGAAATACATATTGTGCGGTCTGTTTTTTTTTTTGTTCATTTTTGTCTGAAATAGAAGAATAATATAACATTTGTAGCTTGGAAAGAATCTCAGTTTTAATTTTCAATGAAACTTAGGAAAAGTATAAAATAACAGCAGAAAGTTATAAAATAATTTCCATGGAAGTAAGGGGACTGTCTCTGTGTTTATATAATGTTTGTAACCAGGCCTTGACTAGGATTTAAAATAAACCCTGGGATTTGAAGTATCCAGAGGCCAAACAGCCCCCAACTGTCCACTTAATAGTGACTGTCTATGGCATCTTACAGCAGACCCTCTGCCATTTGCCAGGATCCAATTGCCAGTCCTGGCCGCAGGGTTGATATCAGGTCACAGGGAGCCCGGAGGATTCTCAGCAGTAAGGAGGGCCCGGCTGCGCCACAGTTAACTGGATTGCCGGGCCCCTTCATTGGTGTCAGCGGTAATTCTGATTGGCTGCATCCCGTGCATACGCTTAACGTCAGTACGCACGGGTGCAACTCTATTTAAGCCGCCGGCAGCTTCAGGCAGAAGAGTGAGGACGCGTTACAATAAGGACCTGCTTCCTGGAGACCGTGCAACTTCCTGGAGACAGTGAAGACGCGGAAGACAACGCCAGAGGAAGAAGAAGACCCTGCAGAAGAAGTCGCCACTGGAGAAGAAGAGGAAGTCGCCACTGGAGAAGAAGTCGCCACTGGAGAAGAAGTCGGCATGCGAGGACGTGGAACAGAGAACTCAGTTGCAGGTAAGTGCCACTGACCACCAATGCAGGCCCCTGACCCCAGGTGCAGGCCCCTGACCCCCAGTGTGGGCTCCTGACCCTTAGCGTGGGCCCCTAATCCCCAGCGTGGGCCTCTGACCAGTTCTGGGAGATGCCAAGAAACTGATGGCCAGGCCCCTCTGCGAGTCAGGGGCCCCATGGAGGGTCAGGGGGCCCACACAATGCCATGCAGTCACACAACGGCCGTGTGACCTTTGTACTGGTTGGAGGGGTGTGGTTAGGGGAGGGACATGGTTAGGGGAGGGGCATGGTTAGGGGTGGTGTGGCGAGGGGGGCCAGAAAATTTTGTTGTGTGGGGCCCCGTGATTTCTGATGGCGGCCCTGCCTGGCTGGTCATGCTCGAGAACCACCCTGCTGTTACATACAGCTCAGTTTGTGTCCACACATAAAAACAAAATACAGACCTAAAAATGAGCAGATCTGTTCCTGCAGAATAATGCTTAATGGCATGTACCAAAAATGAACTCATTTGGCTTGATGAAGTATATCTGGTGAGGCCACTTACCTCTAGATTAGGATGTCGGGACTCAAATGAAAGCAGAAACTGGACAGGTAGTGGCAGGACAGACATAGTCCTGCGCTAGAAGTAGGCAGCAGAAGCGTAAGCTTGTGTTACGGTTGGGGGGGGGTCAATTCCAATGAATTGGCACAGTGAAGGTACAGTAATTAGCAAGCAAGTTGGCAAGCATGCAGGTGGGTGAGTGGGTTGGCAGGAATGGTGATCAATGTCTTTGTCTTGGGTACTGGTACTACATGGCCCAGCTCTTCTTATTCCTATATTAAGGCACAAGGCACAGGAAGAATAATCTATAGGTACAGGATATACACTAAAAGGCAGGGCTGACAAAAGTCCAATAGCAAGGTACCAAGGGGTTAAACAAAGTATATATGCAAAGTCCTGGGCAGGCCAGGTAGAGTTCAAGAATGATTAGAAGTCAGGCCTACAATTAAATATCATATCAGGACAGAAGTGTGCACACACAGTAATATGAAGAAGGACCCACAGTCAGGCAATCATCATTGGAGATAGTGGGGCTTTAGGAGGCTGCCCTTCTGCTCAAATCTGAGTTCTCTGTGTCTGCTCCCAGCGGCACTATGTTGGCACTATGTGAGTGCAGTCACATACATACGCACATGTTGCAGTGCCAAAATCAACTCTGTGTGTCTCCAGGTCAACATAGTGTCTCTGTCTCTTAAATAACATAATTTCACAGCACCTTCAGTGCACTTTCGAGAGAGATGTCATTATCTGTGCTGGTCGCATAAGCAGGGCACAGTTGAATTTTTATCTGCTTGACTCTTTCATCCTGCACACTATGGAAAAAATAACTAAATTAAACCAATAAATAATTTGTAAAAGAATATGCTGAGCTTAAGTGCTAAATTTCTGCACTCTGTATTCATGAATTCTTGGCATCAGCTGACTGTTTTGGCACAACAAACAGTAACAAGCGTGAGCATGTGTTGAAGTTTAGTGTGCATACTGTCTTTTTTTAATATGCTTACTAAATGCCTGAGCGCTTTCACTTGCATTAACCTTTGGTAAAATGTAACCACAGTGTCACCGGTTTAGCTGAAAATGGGTGAAGGGCTGTCATTATTTTCCCTTTTCTTTATAAGTTCAGGCTTTCTATAAGCAGCTTCATTTACCATCAAAGTTGGTTATAGTTCCTGAAACTGGTTTCTGATCCCACTGAGAGACAGTGGTTTATCTGTGTAGATTTCGCAGAAACCCTACCACAGTATGAAAGCTGTAAAGAATCGTCCGTAAAGATAAAATGTGGTGAACTGGTCTTGGTTGATGTGGTTTGTCTCAGCTCCCCTGAATTCACAGGAATTATTGTTTGTTTTCCTGCTACTACAAAGTCCATTCCTTTTGGCTGCAATTCCTTTGGGTGTTGGCTTAAATTCAATGTAACTTTCATATTCTGTAGTAGCATAAGAATGAAACTATTTTCTATAAATGAAAATGCAAGGGATTCTTTCTTCCTATTACCATAACTATCAGATTAACTCAGCTGCTCATACGGGGAGGGCTCTGCAGAAATGTAATTTTTGGGAAACCTTTAAAGAACTAAAGCTTTACTAAAGAAGTAGGCTAGACATGGTGGCATAACTAGATATTATGGGGCCCCACAGCAAATTATTTTTCGGGCCCCCAAAATGTCTAGAGGTTGACCTGTTTTACCAATATTTATTGAAATTGTATATGAATTAGGGCCTCATGGGACCCCTATACCTCCTGTACTTACGCCCATGTACATTATGTTTTGGGTTTCTATACCAGCCCAAGGCAGCCCCAGCCCTTTAGCAGTAAAGATGTGTCTCCAAAGATGCCCCAGTAGTTCCCCATCTTCTTTTCTGCTGATTCACTGCACATGCTCTACGCTGAGCTTAGGGATCGATGCACAATATCCTGAATATATATAATATAAATATCACAATATAAGGCTTATTAGAAATTAATACAGATAATTACTACATGGCAGCATTGAACACAGTTCAACTAGCATCCAAATTTATAATCAGCCCTGTAGCATCAGCTTATATTACAGACCAACCTCATTTTCTGCTGGATAATTAGTGACGACCCCTAAGCTTAGCTTCTCAACAGCTGCTCAGAGCCCACTGAGCATGTGAGTGTCACAGACACTTTCCAAGATGGTGACCACCTAGATCCTGGATAATTGCTGCTATTGAGAAGTTGAAATGTTAGGCTGGAGCAATAAGTTCATTATATAAAATACAGCATTTTTAGCCATATTCATTTTTAGGGTTTGGTTCTCCTTTAACAGGGTCCATTTTGAGTACTTCTGGGATTCAGGACCAGTTCCAGGAATCTGATCATCATTCATTAAGAAGCTGGAGAGAGTCCATGCAGCTTGCACACATACTGGGATCTCATTAGATTTTCACTGTGTAAAATGTTCAAATTAACCAGCTTGGCTCATCAGAACATTCATACGGAGGAATCAAACTGCATAATACAAATATGCATATAAAAAGTATAGCTATATGCAAATGATATGATAATGCACATGGCTTCTAGCTTCCTGATAAAATTGTTTTTTAAATGAACTGCTGGGTTTTTTTCCCTTAGGTTTGCTTTTCAATAGTTTCTTCTTAGGATTGCTTTAGGGTAGCTTTTTTTAGGATAGCTAAAGGTACTCTGAGCAGAGTATTGACTATGAACTCTTTTAGTGCCAGAGAAACAGCCATAATGCTTCAGTAGATTGTGTGTTTTTGGTTGGCTCTTTGTCATGTAATCAAAGATATGACCGCCAGTATGGAAAAGATAAAGCCTTCTTATCTACATTCAGTTTGTAACTTTCTTACAGAAAAAGGAAAATCCCTAATATTGTCTTGTATTTTCCTAGCTTCAGTGAAACTCTTGTTGTTTCAGCACAGAGAAATATGTTATTGTTCCCTGTCCATATGGCCACAAACTTTCTTATCTCTTTGCACACATGCTATTTATATTGATGCACTCTGGGCATATGACCTGCATCTCTTTGCCTGTGTTTTGTAGGTAGTTGCGGAGCCTCACCAATACGCTTCTTTGTGCACAGCGCCGGCCAGAGTACATGTCATATGTCAGGCTTGAGGGGTTACTTATAAAGGAGAAGTAAAGTCAATTACCACTTGGAGTGCCAAATGTTAGGCACCCCCCAAGTTAATGTATTTACTTACCTGACACCCCAGGCCGGTGCTTCTATCAGCAGAAAACTGCACTGGCCTGGAGTTATTCCAGCAATCACCATGGAGTGATCATTCTTCCGGCTTCTTCACTTTTTAAATATGCTGGGCGCATGCACAGCAGAATGAAATGGCTGGCTATTTCGTTAAAGTTTGGATTTTCGCTCCAAAGTGGGAATTGACTTTCCTTCTCCTATTAATGGCAGGACCAGTATCACCCTGGGGTGTCTGGGGCTCCAGCCTCAGGGCCTCCCACCCCAGATGTGAACCCTGCCAGTTTCCAGCAGCCTCCACCAAAGACCCCCCCGTTGCATTTTCTGCTACATCCTGCCCGTGGCGTGATTGGGTGTGTAAGTGGAGCACCTAAGATTTCTGTCAGGCAGCTGGGTCGGTGAGGCTCACAAGGGCTGGGACCCCCAGGATTGTTAGCTGTGTCCCGCCGCTAGGGTTGCCACTTGACCAGTATTTTACCGGCCTGACTAGTAAAAAGGATGCTTGAAAAAACATCTAAATTTATAGGAAGACCGATATTTTTTTCCAAAAAAGGTGTCAATCCTACCCGCCACCCTAGCCTAAGAAGTTACAGGTACTACTTGTTGGTAGTTAAATGGACAGTGTTCTAGAATGAGGAAACAGATCTGAATAATATGAATGTCATCTTTTGCAGGAAGTAAAGTTAAAACTTATCATATTGCTTTTGTCATTTTTACTCACTTCCTACAAGAAAAGTGTTCATGTTGCCTTCTAACAGATGGAACATTTTAAAAATATTTTTTTATGTAAATTAAGGCAAATATCACACTTTGCCTTTCCTCAGCCTGCGTAGAAAATGCCAAGACACTGAGATAGTGGCATAACTATAGAGAAAGTATCTTCCTCTACTTCCACTCTACTGACCGAAAATTTGTAGCACGCTGCCTGCACAGGCACTGTACCTCAAGTGCATCTCTTAGTCATGAAATGTATTGAAAATATGTATGGTTAGTACACATTTAAAAAGCTAGGAACTTCCTCGTTGCTTCATTGGGGTGTTTAAATTATTACCCTTCCCATTCTTTTTGGCTTGCATAAAAAAAAGTCCTGGTTGTTGGGCAGATTAAACCTGCTGCTGTGTAGCCATGGGGGCAGCCATTCAAGCACAGGATACACAGTAGATAACAGATAAATTCTGAAGAATCCCAATTTATACTATAGAGCCTGCTATCTGCTGTGTATCCTGTGGCTTTTCTCCTTTTTTAGCTTTGAATGGCTGCCCTCATGGCTACACAGCAGCTTGTTTATATAAACTATAGTAGTACTTATCTGTTATCTACTGTGTATCCTGTGCTTGAATGGCTGCCCCCATGGCTACACAGCACCTTGTTTATATAAACTATTATAGCTGTATTTTCAAAATTCAAACTATTTTTCAATTTGAGTTTTCAGGTTCAATTGAAGTTTGACATTGAAAATGAAGGGTAGAATGTGACTATACTGATTTTTGATTTTTTTTTTTTATAAATAATCACAGATTCAAGATTTTTGTTTTTTAAAATTTTAACAAAAATTATAATTTTGCCTTTAGGTTTGCCCAGGTGTAGTAGTAGGAAATCGAAGCGCCGCGAGTGCATTGGCGCAGGTGTTTTTTAATTGAAGCAGGGGGAAGACACGGGGAAGCAGTTCGGGGAGATTAGTCGCCCCAAAGAAGAGGCGAGTCTTCCACTTTCTTCACGTGGCTGCGCATGCGGATGCGATAGCCCAGGGAAATTCGAAGCAAGAAGAAGACGGAAGAGGATCGCTCAGCCCCCTGGGCTGGTACAGTTTTCTGCTGATAGGAGCACCGTCCCAGGGTTTCAGGTAAGTAAATTCAATCACTTGGGAGTGCCTAACATTTGGCACCCCCAAGTGCAGGATGCCTTTCTTTCTCCTTTAACTAAAAAAAACCCTACACTACATAGACCCCCCCTCCATCCTCTCCCCCAGCCTAGCTTCTAACCTGGGGAAATGCCCCTAACTTTTTACTTACCCCTCGGTGCAGATTCAGGGATCGCAGTTCACGGCAGCCATCTTTCTGGTCTTTGTGTCTTCTTCTGGAGCTTCGGCAATTTCCGTCTATTTCGGCGCATGTGCAGTTGTTGCGAACCGGGAAATTGCTCCGACTGCGCATGTGCCTGCTTTGCCAGTCTCAATCTCAGATTACCGAAGACCCGAAAAATGGCTGCCGTGAACGCTAATCCCTGAATCTGCACCGAGGGTTAAATAAAAAGTTAGGGGCATTTCCCTAGGCTGGGGGGAGGAGGGAGGGGGGTCTACGTAGGGTAGGGGTTTTTTTTAGTTAAGGGTTGAATTCTCCTTTATCACCCAGAATCTTGTGTATGCGCCTGAATGGGGGACCTAATGCCCGTACATGTTGCCCTACACAATTATAGAGTGTGAGGAGGGAGGGGGAATGTGGGGAGAGCAGTGACATCTAGGAAGTGCTGAATTGAAAGTGAAAGTAATTGCCTCAAGTATAGAGAGGGGGCAGGTAATATTTGATTGACGCCTATATTTGCAAATTACTTTTGTTATACAGCTTGTTATATGTAGGTGACAGGTCGACTTTAAAAACCTCCTGTTTGCTCCTGACTTATTCAAAAACTAGTCATCAGCCTATTATACTCATTTAACCAATTAAATAGCTCATCATGCTTTTTTTTTGCCTGGTGAATATGTCTGCTAACTGCTGATTTATAGTGGTCACTGCTTATTTCTTTAGAAAAGTACACTACTAAAAATTACAGGTCAACTGTAGGACCAAGGTAGAGACTATAAGTACTCACCACATGACATACTAAATAATTTATCTTATATATATATATAGTTCCATAATTCGTGTGTTAGATCTCCAAATCATCCAGTGTACATAGACACTGTCAAATAATGATGAAGGGTCCCTTGCAATGCAGCTGGAGTTATATATAAACCGGAATAACAGGAATGCATTCTGAGATAAGTCCACCTGAGTATTATTTTATATAGTGTGTAATTAGTGTTGCTGCTAATTAGCCAGTGCCACTACTCAATCCTATAGTCTATATACTGTAACTACCAGTGATTCACCACACAATCATATTGATCTTTTATATTCCCTTGGCACATTAGCATAACTGGCAACTCTTAGCTGGCACTGCAGTCAATTTTACAAGATTGCCACACTATATGTTTTCATGTAGAAAATTACACCAAAGCTTTTTAAACTTAGAGACAGTAGTTCATATAGCACAACTACTTCCCCATATTCTAACTCAGTTTTTCTATAGATGGCTAGTCTCCACATTGCAGACGCACGTTTACCGTTGTTTATCCAGATCTAGTGTTATTATTTTAGTGTTATTGTTTCTGTGGTCTTATTGCTATTCAAATAAAGTTACACAGTTCTTTTAAAATCTGAGGTTTACTCCCATGTTTTTCCTATGAAAGATGAACAAAAGCTATATTTAATCATCTGTTTATATTAAAAGTAAATAGTTGTAACAGTTTCCTGCTGAGCCAGTATAATTAATTTTTTTAAACATTTTTTTTAATTAAAAATTAATATTAGCATTTATACATGTATATATAATGTTCAGTTCTGACAACCTCTGTCGATTTTCAGCTGGCGTCAGAAATGACTAACTTCCAGGGAAACTTTGCAGACGTATAGATGGGAGTGTTTTTCGTAAAATGCTCAGGATGTAAAAGTAACCACACATTCACTTCCAAGAGGTTCCAACTGAGGTCACATAATAGGGGTTCTTCACAGCTGTTTCCCTTAATTCTAATGAGGGCATCATATTCTTGTGGATTGAAAAGTGGGAGTTTTAAATAAGAAAATCCACATCTACTGCCCCCCTCTCTGCTTCCTCCCCACATAGTACATTATTACACAAAGTGTTCTTGAATATCTTGCTGACTTATTTATGCAGAGTAATGCAGCGGAACTCATGGGCGCCATGTACCACATCTTCAGTCTTCTTCGATTCCTCTTCCTTCCCTTTGGCAATTTACGGAACTTTTCGGCACATGTGCCAAATACCTCTATGTTCGTGGTTCCTTACAGAAAAAGTGAGCATGATATTCAGGGAAACTTTTTGAAATAATGTACTATGCGGGGAGAAAGCAGGCAATAAGAAAAACATCATCCACAACCCTAGATAGCCCCCTCCGACTATCTAGGGTTGTGGATGGGGTTTTTCTAATTGGGGAGGTTTAGTTCTCGTTTGAATTTTGAAAATGTGCTCTAGACTAAAAGCTAGGTGGTTTGTATGGGTTCTTAACATGGCGCAAATGCTGGACCAATTACTAAATTTTCAATTCTGAGGACTAAAAGGTATAAACTGACATTGAAGCATGGTATCCTAGGTAAGTTAGCTTAAATGTGTTTTAGTTAGTTTTTATGAGAGGGACAGTGGACAGTGGGTACATATTATTTACATACATATTACATACAATGAAATGCAGTATGCATATATTTACAAAACAAGCACATTATATACAGTTAAAGGTAGTGGGTAGTGGCACCCCAAGCACATTATGTGCAGTGAGATGCAGTGGGTATTGAAGTCATATACTCAGGCATGCTCCCCACACTGTAACATTGCACTGAAACGTAACATCATTTTTAATAGGGATGCACCGAATCCAGGATTTGGTTCGGGAATCGGCCTAATCAGAGCTATATTTAGCAAGATTCTTATTTGGACAGAGCCTGGCTGCCCAAATCCGAACCATTATCTAATCAGAAAAAAAACGGCATGTTTAGGCATGTGTTTCACATGTGCATTCGGGTTTCTCCCTCAAATTCGATTTGGTATTCAGTCAAATCCGTATCCCTAGATTTGTGGATTCGGCCCAACATGAAAATGTAAAATTCTGTGCATCCTTAGTTTTTATCCTAACCATACAGTCTCATATGGGATTGCCATCTTAGCAGAATGGGAGCTTGAAGGAACTATAAGCTTTCTTTCTATTTCAAGTACCAGCACAAGTCAGAAGCAGTGGGGTAACTACCGGGGGAGCAGGGGGTGCCACTGGGCCAGGGCCCACACCCCCACATGGCCCCCCTGGAAGATCGCGTGCGCTACAGCCGGCGGGAGTCGGCTGCAGCCACAAAGTAAATGCGCACAGATGAGGGTGGGGCCTGGCTGCACGGCCCACACCAGGGCCCGCCCCCACCTAGTTCCGTTACTGGTCAGAAGAGTTGTTTTTTTTTCCTTTTTAAGGTGCCAGGTAGGTTTGGGGTGCCTTTGCCTCCCTAAGCCTTAGAGAAAATCCACCTATGATAGAGAGTAACTCCTAAATACTCTATACACCTTTTTATTTCAAGTTTATAGGGGTAGTTTAAACCATTAAATTCATTTTTAATTTTAAGCAATTTTTAGGTTTTGTTCAGCCGCTCTCCAGTTTAGTAGTTATCTGACTGCTATGGTCCTATATTTCCTAGCAACCAGGCAGTGGTATAAAAAAACAATTAGAATAAGTATAGGAGGGGGTCTGAATAGGAAGCTAAGTAATAAAAAGTAACAATAACAATTAAATAGCAGCCTCACAGAGCAATAGTTTTTTGACTGCATTTGAAAGCTGGAGAGGTAGAAATAGAAGGCAAATAATTAAAAAAAAACTATAAAAAATAAATAGCGAGGGCTGGTGGCAAAGTTGCTATAAATAGGGCATTTTATAATATATTAAAATGTAACTTAAAGTTGAACCACCCTTTAACTAGAAGACATTTGATATAAAACAGTACATTACATAAAATATAAATAGATATAAGTGCTGGACAATATGACACTATTAGACATCAGGACTGAGCATCCTTCACAAGCCTGAACATTAGAGATGCAGGATAGCCAGCTTTCATGGGCCCCAGGCCACAACTTCCCAACGGTATCTTGTTATATGGGAAGATTGACTACCATGAGTAAAAAGCTTTTATTCTGAATTCACCTCTGCATATTTGTGACATAAACACTTTCCAGTGAAGTTCTATAGTGTTTTGGTCTCAGCTACTAGGGTGACGATCAAGCATTGTTACCTGCTGTGGGTCATTTCTCGTTCACACAACACCACATTTTTTCCTTGAAGTTTCACTAGCATGTGCTTTTAATCAGTCACCCACCTAGGAGCAGATTTTTTATATAGCTTTCTTAGGGATTGGTCCCACACTGAGCTTTGAACTTTGCAACTTACTCCTGCACACTACACATCCTTTCACAGTCACTTGTCTAGGAAATGATGGATGGCACATTGTAGTGTTTTCTCTGCAGTGATCAAATATGCTGCATTTGCCACAAGGAATCTATTGCATATGTTATAGATAGAACTAGAGCTTTTTTTGTACAGTTGTATAGATTTCTCCCTAAAGGCAAAGTTGGTTTGCCAGATAGAACTGAGCTGGTTTAAAATTCACAAGGTTTCACAAGGTATTTGTGAAGTTAGGTATTCCAAACCCAGAACAAATCCCAAGGTCCCGGTCAAGGCTCACTGTTCTGCCTATAACAACCACCTTTTGCTTTGGGAGGAGCCTCCACTAATCAGATGCCGCTAGGTCTTAATGTGAGAGGACCAAGGAGAGAGTTCTGGGTGAGCACGGAAACCATATGTGCAACAGGAGCAGAGAATAGTAGCGTGGTCAAGTACAGGCTGAGTTAATACCAAATCAGGCAGAGCAGTACAAAATCGAGAGACAGGAGCGTAGTCGAGGTTACAGGCCGAGTCGGAATACCAAATCAGGCAGGACAGTACAAAATCGAGAGACAAGAACGTAGTCGAGGTTACAGGATGAGTCGGAATACCAAAGCAGGTTCAAATCAGGATCCAGGAGAATGGTCAAAGTACAGGCGTACAGGCAAGAGTCAGGACAGGCAGCAGACAGGTCAAGAAAAGGGACAGGCAAGGTCAAACACCGAAGATACAAACTTGAAATCACACCCAGGAACTACCAAAATAGACGTATGTTGGGCAATGTCAGTAGCCGCAGGCCCTTTAAATATTGGAATTTTGCGTCTATGCGTGATAACTTCATCCGCCGCCTGCCCAAACCCAGAATCGCTGAAACACAGGCATCATTTGCAGCCTGCACGCAAAGGAGAAGGACATGGCGGGCATCCCTGCTGGGAGATGCCCGCCGCATCTTGTTAAATGATGAAAAACTAAAACTAATGACATATTGTCTGGGTGAGAAATACAAAAAAAACAATAAAGGCATTTAAAATGACTTAACTAGTTCTAGACATCAAACAATCTTTATAGGACCCCAAACCTTATGAAAGAATATCTATTTTGCATTCACAGAGTTTATCAAAATTGCAGTTATATGTGCTGAATTTAACATGAGTCACTCTGATTTATATTTTTATAATTTTACTAGTAAAACTGGTGTGTTTGCTTTAGATACACAACTATAGTTTATATAAACAAGCTGCTGTGTAGCCGTGGGGGGCAGCCATTCAAACACAGGATACACAGTAGACAACAGATAAGTTCTGAAGAATCCCACTGTATAAAAATTCTCTGTAACGCTACAAATGTATTGTTTTTGAGAGTTTTTATTACTCATGTTTCTATTCAGGCCCTCTACTGTTCATGTTTCAGTCTCTTATTTAAATCAGTGCTTCGTTGCTAGGATGACCTGCTGAAATTACAAACTGGAGAACTACTGTAAAAAGCTAAATAACTCCAAAACCATAAATAATAAAGAAAAAAAAATGAAGACAATTTGCAAATTATCTCAGAATATCACTTTCTACATGATACTAAAAGTTAATTTCAAAGTGAAGAACCACTTTAATAATGCTAGTTATATAGGGAACATTTTAAGTAATAGAGTATGGTAAACATTTTACTAAAGGTAAGCCATGTGTGGTATAATAAGAAACCCACTGAATACAGTGCAACTTTGTTCAGGAATAGCACCAGACACCCCTTCCCAAATCTACACACATACATCCGTGGTGAAGAAACTCATTTTTATGATACTTTTTGTACTCGCAGCCCATGCACACCTTGAACTTACACTCCTGCTCAAAATGCTAACATTATATCTGATGCTAAAAACTGTAAATAAAGAAATAATAAGCAAGTTCTGGCAAGAACTTTTTTCTTGCAGTAATACAGGAATAACTGTTACAACAGCAGTGATCAGTTTGCATCAGACATTTTAATTCCACAGAACTCAGCTTCGACCTAAAGGAACCCAGTAAGAACACCCTTTAGATGCCTAGGCATATCATGTTAAATGACAAATCTCTTCTGATTTTTATGTTCCGAATGCAAAAAAGCGAACCTTTAACTACACTTCATCCCTTTCATTCAATTTTTTATTGGTTTATTTCCCTTTTCTCCTTGTCATAAAAGTTAATGTTTGAACCACGGCCTAAAAGCCTGTCTTATGGAACCAGTCCATGAATAATTTAAAGTAAATTAGTAAACTAGTTAGATCTTTCATACCCAGCATGTGGCTTCCACCATATCTAAACTAAATAGGCTGGAGGCATACGCAGTTAAAGGGGAAGGAAACCTAGTCGGCGCAAACCCCCACCCCCCCTCCCGTTTGTTGCCCACCCTCTCTCCTCCCCCCTGGCCTACCCGTCCCGCTGGGCAAATGCCCCTAACTTGTTACTTACCCTTCTGCGCAGGTCCAGTCCAGGGAGTTCACCGACGACATCTTCTTCCAAGCGATCTTCTTCCTGCTGTGAACGGCATTTTGGCGCATGCGCAGTAGGACTATTTCGCCAGTATGGATCTACTGCGCATGCGCCAAAAGTCATGTGTATTTTATAGAAGTTTTAATTCCAATCAACTTTTAAATTGATCTTAATTATTAATTGTTTTTTAAGTAGTTTTTGAATTAGTTGCCGTCTTCTTTCCAGCTTTCAAATGGGGGTCACTGACCAGATCTAAAAACAAAGCTAAAATGTATTGTAATTGCTAATTTTTATTATTTATCTTTCTGTTCAGGTCTCTCCTATTCATATTGCAGTATCTTATTCAAATCAATGCATGGTTGCTAGGGGAATTTGGCAACCAAATGGCTGAAACTGCAAACTGGAGAGCTGCTGAATAAAAAGCTAAATAACTCAAAAACCACAAATAATAAAAAATGAAAACCAATTGCAAATTGTCTCAGAATATCACTTTCTACATAATACTTAAAGTTAACGCAAAGATGAACAACCCCTTTAAGCTGTCAGCTTGCAGCTGTCAGTTCACTTTTGGTACAAGGTTGATTTGCCGAATGCTTTGTCAAACATTCAGGAAAACCTCACCAAGGAATCCTGTCTGGAAATTTTGCATCGTGGAATATTACTTGATTGCCTCCACCATACGGAACATGCCTATGTGTAAGCAATAGATTCTTGCCACGTCTGTGCACATGTAAACCAAATTGACTGAAGCGTTGAGTTTCCCATTATTTTCCCATACAAATGAATGTGCATATCAGCCATGTGATTTAGCTAGCATGTGGGTGCTTCATATTTATTCACTTTCACTGTTTTACTACATTATCTCTTTAGACAGATAATATTCAACTGTAGATGGCGGGGTTGAACTGGGCTGGTGGGCCCTGCTCCCCTCCCCCTTTGCAATCGCATCTGCAAGGAAGAAGTAAGTTACGTGATTTGTGGCAGGGAGGGGAGGTTGCGTTTGAAAGGTTGAATCTGGGGCTTACAACTAGGATGTGGGATGCTATTTTTTTCCTTCAACAGCAACTGGTATCCTGAAAGATGGAAAGTCCTAGTATATACAGTATATTAACAATATGAATCAGTTATTGTGGCATATAAAGCACCTTTAGGCTGTTTTTAGTCAAAGTTCCCCCCCTGAGGCCAGGGCCAGGGCTAATTCCCTTTTAGCCCTACTCTGTATTAATGGAGTGCAGGTTTAGTAAAATACAGCGGGCAACACCTGAATCAAAATCCTGTTTTAACTGTATATTGGTGCGGCATGGGTAAGAATTCCAATGGACTGAATGGCAATAATTCTACAGTTTAAAATATTCTAAAAATAGCAAAGTAGTTACAAAAATTTTTTTCAGAGAAACCTCGATTTTAAAGGACATGTAAAGGCAAAAAAAATAAAATCCCATTTTTACTTTCTCTAATGAAAAAGAAACCTATCTCCAATATACTTTAATAAAAAAAAAATGTGTACCGTTTTTATAAGAAAACTGACTGTATGCAGTGAAATTCCCCCTTCATTTACTGCTGGGTATAGGAATTGTCAGACAATCCCTAACTGCTCTGCAGGGAAACAATCATACTTATGAACAACAGGGGGAGCCCCAGCCTTACTTCCCAGCCATGCAGAACTCAAGCAGCTTTGTTTGTTTCCCTGTAGAGCAGTCGGCGACTTTGTAGAGATTTGTATTAGATTTTATTTTTGCCTTTACATCCATTTTACTGTTTCCATCTCCAGCTGCAGGGACAAAGATCATAGAGCCAGATTTAAACAGATGAACTGGGATTCTATTTGGAGGATTATTTTGCTGCAGCCACTGGTTCTGCAGAGTTGGAGAAAGTTTGTATTGAAAAATACAAAACCTATAAAATCCACATTAGATTACATGACGACACAAGACCCAGGGCAGTCTGCCTATTCTGATTATTATTTGATATTATTTGACTTGTGCTGTTTTGATAATTTATGACGATCCCTAAGCAGCCCAGACCACACTAAGCATGTGCACAGTCTTGCAAAGATGTTTAACAAAGTTACAAGATGGTGACCCCTGTGGCCAACTTTGAAAGCATAAATCATTTGTTTGATAAGGCTTGTGGTGCAGTAAGTTCATGTTTATATTTAGTATACAAAATACAGCATTTCTAGCCTTATTCTATTTTAGACTTTACTTTCCCTTTAAGTACACTGATTTTAAGTTTCTCCACATTTTACATGTTTATTGTATTGCAATGTTTATTTTGCCAAGGTTCTGCCTGTAAATGGTGAATTCCAATTAGTCTGCCCCTTATACAGTCCTGCACCAATCACTTATTGCTTTAGGTTGTGTATGTGACTGACAGAGAGACTTTGCACATGTCCCCATAGTGTAACATTAACACTGCAATGCTTAACCCCTGTTATTAACACAGTAGATATTGTATCTCAAAGTAAAACAGACTCCTGTGCTTATATCCTTTCAGTACTGTAGAATGTATTGTATACGCTGTGAATGAGCATGCCACAATATATTGCATATGTGCATACAACTGAAACATATCAGCAATTGAAATCTATATTGCCAACAGACAACATCGTTTTGAATCAGCCATCAATAAATCAAAACATAAAGGTGGTGACATTATTACTCTTCGGGTTTACAGTTAAAAATATGTCGGTCTTTCCATCTCCAGAATCTAATAGTCATCCTGTCTAGTGTAATGTACTGTAGGTGGGAGTGGAAATAATGATTAGAATAAGCTGTCAGAACACACCTAACCCTGTCTTCTTTCATTCATAAGCAAGTGGTGTACCACCATATAAGTGCATCATTTTCTGCAAAGACTTCTAAAAATGGTCCTCTTTTTCTGTGTGGGGGTTCTTGGTTTTATAAGTCTTATCACTGCCTGTAAAATCTGTGGAGGAATGAAGCACACTCATAACACAGCACCTCTTCCATTTCTTTTTCACTACTTGCTTTCTACTCATTAGATATTTGACTGTTAGCCAGAGATGAGAAAGATACTAAGGAGTAAAGATAAACCCACATATTAATATACTGGGTTTAATGTATAGGAAATTAACTAAGCTGTTCTTCAGCAGCCCAAAGGAAGACCTATATTTCTTACCATGATTCCTACTACATTATTACGCAGTAAATTACAACAGTTAGCAAGTATATGGCAGCCTATTGTACAGCAATGCATAATAAATGTAGCGGGTGCAGCTGAAAACTGTTCCCCAACCAAAGCCCCCCAAGTACACCCCTATTAAACCCCTCCATTAGTGCCAAAAAATATGCCATTCTTTATAATAAATGCCACTCTTTATAATAATAAATATAGTCTGTCCCTTTAATGCTGCAAATACAATGTCAGTATCAACAGAAATGTTATACTTTCCCCCAGTGCCAATATACTGCACACCAATTTGATACAAACATACCATATATATAATGCATTATAGTGTCCTTTTAAGAACTAACAATTCTCATAAAAAATCATCCTCCCCATCTCTAGCAACATTGAGTTCAGCATCAATTCATCCATCTATTAGCACAGATACCCCTACTTCATATTTCATTTACTTTTTACCTTCCCTTTTTTTGTAATATTTCTTGAGAAAGAGCATTTGATCATTGGTTTTGCTCTAGTTTTGATTCTGTGTTTTGTTTATATTGTTCCACTTTTTGGACAGCACTGTGGTAAATGTAAATGATAAACAACTACAATGCCATAAGGATACATTTGTGCCATAGACAAATTCTAAACTGCATAATATATAGCACAGACATCTGTTATACTGGATGTTCTTAAAGGAGAAATCAACCTGTGGGGAATAAAACCTGTACCCCCCACCCCAGGTAGACCTCCCTCCCTCCTCCTCCCCCCAGGCTAACTACCCCCCTGGGGAAGTACCCCATACTCCATACTTACCCCTCGGCGCAAATTCTTCCAGCGAAGTTCCACGCGTCCATCTTCCGGCTCCTCAGTAAGCTGACTGAGAGATTGGCAATTTCCGTGTATTTCCGCGCATGCACAGTTGTCGCAAACCGACATACTGCTCCAACTGCGCATGCGCAGAAATGTTCTTTGGGTGCTGGAAAGACTAGCCCCAACTGTATATTAGTTATATACTCAAATATCTCAAATAATTACAAGACAATAAAACAGCCAATGGGGTGCACAGAACCTAGAATGGAGTGTACAGAACCTAAAATGTATTAATTCAGTAAATAAACATTATGGCATTCCATAGCTTATAGTTATCTAAATTGGTTATTCTCCTTTAAATTGGAAAGACCAGACCCAAATGCATATTAGTTATATACTGTAAATATTATTCCTCTCAAATAATTATAAGTCAAAACACTTGTGAGTGCTATATACTTAGACAGGATGGTTTCATTTCTTCCTCTGAAAAATATGAATAATAGCTTCTGGTTTACCATTGCTCAAATTCTGAGGAAAAGTCATTGTTTATCTGTTGAAATCAGATCGGCACACAGTATTATGCACAAACATTCAAGTTCCTTTCCGGAGGTTACATTTAATTGGTAATATTAACCTTGCAAGATCCAAGGGCACAAATGTGGGGTTGCTGGTTTTAGACATTAATCCAATTTGCTATTATTCTGAAAAAAGCTGGGTTCATTAAGAAACAGTTGGTCTTTTAGCCAATAACCACAAATGATTTTTGGTGCATAATAATAGTAACGAATGCATCAAGAAATGATTTTACTTGTTCACAAGAATATTCTTTTATCGAGGGATGTGTCCTTACACCCGTAAGGGGCTTATTCTACAGTCCAGAAACCCATTATTTAAAATATGGCAATGTCATTACCCACATTGTCTTCTTTAAACCAACAATTCTTCATTTTGTCTAATATGCTTTTTTCCTGAATTAGGATCTTTATCTTATGTGGAGCACCATGCTTTGAGGCTAGAAAAAACAATTCTTTGCAGAGCTGCTTTAGCCACGCACTCCAGAGACTCCACGGACACAGTGTAAGATCAAAAACCCATAATCTTTATTCCACAGATAGCACCTTATGCGTTTCGTGTGTTTCCACATGTAGTCACCTATGACTACAAACGCGTAATCTGTGGAATAAAGATTACGAGTTTTTGATCTTACACCATGTCAGTGGAGTCTCTGGAGTGCGTGCCTAAAGCAGCTCTGCAAAGAAACGTTTTCTTCCCAAGCTACGGGTTCGGGATGCAGCACCCGGGCCATCAACGGAGAACGGTGAATGCATCTGATTTGAAAGAATAAATTTGAGTTAGCGACGGGTTCGGGGCAGTGGCACCCGAACCACATCCAACACTTGGTGAGCGCATGTGTAAAAATGAAAACATAAAAGTTTAAGCTCCCAAGAGGTTAATTGTATAATTAAGCTAGCAGCACCTGTCTTAAGTTTGGAATTTGTATACATTAGAAAAAACAATTCAACATTGAATAACTCAAAATGGTTGTTATGCTGTTAACATGTATTTATGCTAGTGAAGTTTATTATCAATGTACTCAACTATTGTGTAATAGGTGGATGCAAAACAAATACTTGCCTTTGTGAATGATGTGGTCACATGATCATTGTAACATTCTAGACAGGACATTATAGTCAGATGGGGGAAATCTTCTTTCCCATAGAACAGATTAACGCAAAAGAGACCCCCACTTTAGACCACAGGAAATGGACTTTCATTTGAAGCAGTGTAGGATAGTGAAGAAGTAGAATGCCGTGCTGTGTGATGGCAAATTCTATTAATGCCTTTAAGAGTGGTTGGATGTTTTCTTGGCCAAGCATAATATCCAATGCTATCATTAAGTTAGTATATTGGTATATATAATTCATATATGTGAGTGTATAGATAACTCTGTTTACTTATGCGATCAAGGTGCACTGAGGTTTGTTTTGAGCGGTTGAATTTGCTGGACTTTTGTCCAAACTAAATTAATTATGTAACTCTTTTATGGAAGCCCATGTAAATATTTTATTGGTGAGTACAGGTTTCCCTTTTGCTATGGACCCTTGTTGTCAGAGTGGGGTCAGTTGGTTGAGATTCTGAACTATTATTTTTCATCTGTCTTCACAAATGAGGAACCAAGTAATGAAAGTTTCCTTCTAAATAATTCCAATTCTATTAATTCTTACATGGTTCACGCAAAGGGAAATTCAAAAGAGATAAAGATAAAGATAAACAAGGGATAAACAAGGGTTCTGGACCGGATGGTATTCATCCCAGGGTACTAAATGAGCTTAGCTCTGTGATTGCCAAACCTTTTACATAATTTTTCAGGATTCATTGAGGTCTGGCATGGTGCAGAGAGACAGGCGAATTGCTAATATGGTGCAACTTATCAAAAAAAGGCAAAAAGGCATTCTCAGCCTCAAAACTATAGGCTGGTTAGTCTGACATCAGTGGTAGGAAAGCTTTTCGAAGGGGTACTAAGAGATAAAATACTTGACTTCATTGCAAATCATAATACTATGAGTTTGTGCCAGTATGGTCAAAACAAATTTAATTGCCTTTTATTAGGAGGTGAGCAGGAACCTTCACTCTGCAATGGCAGTGGATGTAATCTACTTGGATTTTGTTAAAGCATTTGATACAGTACCACAAAGAAAGTTAATTGTTAAATTAAGGAATATTGGCCTGTAACATACTATTTGTACCTGGACAGAGAACTGGCTGAAGGATAGATTACAAAGAGTGGTGGTAAATTGAACATTTCTAATTGGACCAATGTTGTTAGTGGAGTACCACAGGGCTCTGTACTAGGTCCCTTGCTTTTCAACTTTTTGTCACGGTCTGCACCCAACACCAGAACAAACACCAGGCACCCTGGTCTCGGCTCGTGCTTCACCTGTAGTGTGACCGCCTTTGGGCCTCGGGATGAGCCCTCGGCTTACTTGGATGCCACCTGGACTTAAACGAGAGGTGCAAGATGAGAGTTCTGGATAGGCAGAGGGGCACGACTGTAGAGCAAAGTCTTTGGACAGAAGGTCGTAGTACAAGGCGTTAGGCAATAGAGTAGTCAGATCAGGCCGGGTCGAGGCAGGCAGAATAAACGTAGTCAGGCAGGCAAGGGTCAAACCAGGAAGTCAATCAGAGGGTTAGTCAGAGGAGGTAGTCGGTATTCAGGCAAAGGTCAGGATCCAGAAGTCAGAATAGTCAAAAGCCAGGCAGGGGTCACAACAGGAATCACAAACAGGTTCAGACAGAAATAGCTTAAGCTCAGAAGCACCAGGAACAAATCCTATCACGGGCAAAGAAGAATTGGCTGAGCTCCCTTAAATACCCATTTGAATTTCGCGCGTCTGCGCGCGTCTGCGCGCTGGCGTCTATAAAGCCTGCTAGTGGCGGGCGCGCGCCCTAAGTAGCCGCAATGCCGGCCGAAGAGGAGCGGCCGCACCACTAGACCACCAGGTAAGTTCCTCACACTTGTTTATTACTGACCTGGAGGTGGCCATTGAAAGTACTGTTTCTATTTTTGCTGATGATACTAAATTGTGCAGAACTATAGGTTCCATGCAGGATGCTGCCACTTTGCAGAGTGATTTGTCTAAGTTGGAAAACTGGGCAGCAAACTGTAAAATGAGGTTCAATGTTGATAAATGCAAGGTTATGCACTTTGGCAGAAATAATATAAATGCAAGTTATACATTGAATGGCAGTGCGTTAGGGGTTTCTAATTGAGAAGGATCTAGGGATTTTTGTAAATAATACATTGTCTAATTCCAGGCAGTGTAATTCTGTGGCCACTAAAGCAAGTCAAGTACTGTCTTGCATAAAAAAATCATTAACTCTAGGGATGAAAACATAGGGGGATCTCCTCTAGTGGGAGATATATTTTTCCATAAAATGGATTGTCAGACTAGAGGCCACCCCTTTAGACTAGACTAGAGGAAAAGAACTTTCATTTGAAGCAGTGTAGGTTATTCTTCACCGTGAGGACAGTGAGGTTGTGGAATGCACTGCCGGTTGATGATGTGATGGCTGATTCTGTTAATGCCTTTAAGAGGGGCTTGGATGATTTCTTCGACAAGCATAATATCCAACGCTATAGTGATACTAAAAATCTACCATTAATATAGATAATGGTATATATAGTGTGAGTGGGTGTGTGTAGGTATGTACTCTGGCTTTTATTTAGAAGTGTTGAACTTGATGGACTTAACTAAGTAGCTATAGGTTTATACAAGATTACTGGGCAGAAATTTATTTTAGTTTCCATCATTCTAAACTTCTGCCTAGGGATCTCCATGCTGTCCAATAAAAATGGCAAACATTTGAGAAACACAATGCAGGTAAAATGTTGTCCCTATAAAATACATAAGGAAGTACTGGAATAATGAATGAATTGGATGTAAATAAGTGTAGAACTAGCCAGAACTAGGACAATTTTAATGAAACTGGAGAGTTTAAATTTATTACAGCCATTTTTATATTCTTAGCAGCTTTTTGCATGAACAACAATTATCTTTTGTTTGTTTAACTGAGTCTGGCTCACCTGCTGAGCTCACAGTAACGCAGCCTAAGATTTTCCATTTTACTTTTGCCCTCTAGCTGTGTGCTGAGGTATATCAACATTGACTGATTAAAATCCATGGACAAAGATGTAACAATTTCAGCACAATTATGCAATTAACACTCGAGGGACAAATTAAATAATTAAAGCACATGGTACCAAGGCTGGATTTTAAAACTGTAATGCTATTCCAGTGTAAGAACCATGTATACCTTTGCAGTAACCTTTTTTTAATTGTCACCTTAATTGGAGTAGTAAAAAAAAACTATCCAATATGAAAAAACCTTTAATCACTTGTTCAAATTAAGATAGTAGGATAAGCCTGTAAACAGAAAAACAGATTCAATCCACATTATTTTAATGGACATTAAAATAATGCAACAATCCTGATTCTGCATTCCTCTTTGGACAGCTGAATGTGTCTGCACTGTCAAAGTGAAACAAAAAGAAAATAATAATTTTCTAATGAAATGTATTGAGTGCTCTGGCCCCCACACTGGGTGGGAGCTCCCAGTATAGATGACTGTGTTAGGGCTTGCTCATTATGGGCAAGTGTATGACGTAGGATCGGGCAGGTCAGCGGATACATTGACCTGTCTACATCACAAACATGCTCATAGCCAAATGAATGTGCCCCAACATGGCTGTCTGCATGGAGAGCTTTTCTTTAAAAATTACTAGCTTTTATTTGTAAAGTAATATTGTTTCCCCCATTCAAAGTGCTGGCTCTGATAATCTGCACCTCTGGCAGGGAAAGCCCTGATTTTTAGATTTGTAGATTTTTGACTACACAATTATTAATTACAAAACATTGAAATAATTACTGTAGCATCAACATATAATAGCCCAATGACCAACACACAATTATATTATGACCCCAATATATAAAGACAGAATACAGTATATAATGGCATAGGCCTATATATATATATATATATATATATATATATATATATATATATATATATATATATATATATATATATATATATATATATATATATAGGCAAGAGAGAAAAACCGCACCAACAGGTCTTTATACAAAAATATAAAACCTTTTATTCAACGTTTCGGCTCGACCGCTGGAGCCGTCTTCAGGAACAAAAAAACCTTTTTTTTTTTTTTTTTTTTTTGTTTGTTCCTGAAGACGGCTCCAGCGGTCGAGCCGAAACGTTGAATAAAAGGTTTTATATTTTTGTATAAAGACCTGTTGGTGCGGTTTTTCTCTCTTGCCTATGACTATTGACACATGTAACCAGCACACAGGCATTGCTTTTTTCGGTTATCCGTGTGCACTGTACTCAAATTTGCTATATATATATATATATATATATATATATATATATATATATATATATATATATATATATATATATATATATATATATAGCATTTTTTAAACATCTTAATATGTAAGGGTTTCACAATAACACCATGAAAGATTGGCCTGGTTGAGTAGCTACCAATCAGTAGTTAGCTTTACTGGTCTGGTTCAGTTACAATAATAATCTTTGCTATATGTTTCTATAAAGACTGCTGTTCAAACAATTTGGACCAAATGTGTAACATTTTATGAATTAACGGTGTGTGTGTGACCTACTGAAGCATGTTAGTGTACACCTGCTTAAAATGATGCTCACAGGTTCCTATCATAATCAATAGGAACATGTCAGTGTTTAAAATGCAAACACAGCCACAAGAATATTTAAATGTTAAAAATGTGCCCCAAGCGACCACCAGCCCAGGATTACCTTGAGACGCACAGAGAGTGGAAGGCGACAGTGCAATCATTCCATAGGTTAGAGTACATATGTAAACAGTACGCCAGCCTATAAAAGGATGGCATCTAAGCTATGTTGGAGTGTCTGCAGGACTTAGGGGCACTGTTACAGGAAATAATCTAACCTCACTTCCTATCTATTTAATGTACAGTATCACTTTAAGTTCTGGCATTTAGCGATGATAGACTCAGCACTTTAATATTTCGTAGTATGGGTCCAGGAGTTCAATTAGAGGCATTGGAACCAACTTTAAATCAGTTTTGAAATATGATAATAGAACAAATTGTTCCAAATCTCTTGGAAAGTTGAATTGATAAAGGAGCTAGATTGAGCTAACTAACTACCATAAGAATCACAAGCCCTTAAAGGGGATGTAAAGGCAAAAAAATAAAATCCCATTTTTACTTTCTTTAATGAAAAAGAAATCTATCTCCAATATACTTTAATTAAAAAATGTCTAACATTTTTATAAGAAATCTGACTGTATGAAATGAAATCCCCCCCTTCGTTTTACTTGCTCTGATTGCTGCAGATAGGAAACCTGACCTATGGTCCCTAACTGCTCTGCAGGGAAGCAATCATACTTTCAAATGGCAGGGAGGAGCCCCCTCACCTTCCAGAACTTAAGCAGCTTTGTTTGTTTCCCTGTAGAGCAGCTGGTGACCGTGTAGAGATTCGTATCCACAGGCCCTGTGCAGTCTGCATATTCTGATTATTGATCAGTCTTGCTGTATCTGTGTCTATGGCAGATTTTATTTGACTTGTGCTGTTTTGATAATTTATGACGATCCCTAAGCTTAACCTTCCAAACGAAGCCCAGACCACACTGAGCATGTGCATGGTCTTCGTCTTGCAAAGTCTTGCAAAGATTTTTTAACAAAGATGGTGACCCCCTGCGACCAACTTTGAAAGCATAGAATAATTTGTTTAATTAGGCTTCTGGTGCAGTAAGTTCATATTTATATTTAGTATACAAAATACAGCATTTTTAGCATTATTCTATTTTACTTTATTTCCACTTTAAAGAAACTATTACAGTGTTTTAAGTAATGACTATATAATGTCCTGTTGCCACAGGCTGGTAAAGTTGGTGTGTTTGCTTCAAAAACTCTATTATAGTTTATATGAACATGTTGCTGTGCTGAAAAAGGCACAGGTTATACAGCAGATAACTGATAGGATTCTTCAGAACTTATCTTTTATCTACTGTGTATCCTGTGCTTGAATGGCTGCCCCCATGGCTACACAGCAGCCTCTTTATATAAACTATAATTGTGTATCTGAAGCAAACACCCCAGTTTTACCTGTGCGGGGCAACAGTACATTATATTGTCATTCCTTTAAACCACTTTAATTTTTTGGTGTTACCATACCTTTAAGATGGAACCTCCACTAAAACTCACAGGCTAACAACTTCCTTGGTACTCTATGGGTTGCAAAAGCTGTTTATCTGTAAGTTCATACCTCTGATGAGAGAGTTTACCTGAGCCAGAATAAAATCAGAATACCATTTAGTATGTAGATAGGTAGCATCTGCAGAGGTGCTAAAGGCATAATAAAAGCATGGAAAAGGATTCAAATCTAGATAGGTCAGGACCCACAAATTGTTCCCCGTGTTTTTTAGGGTTGGCCTCTATCATGCCCTTCACTAACATGTGTGTAGTTTTTCACATATCAATACTAAAAATAGGAAGAATTTGTCTTCTGGAAACTGCACTCCAGCTGTTGCAACTAAACACTATCTGCATGGATTTTGTATATTTCTTCTCAGTTCCCAAGAGATCTTATATTGTAACCTTCACTTTGGGCAGGGTCTGATGTACATGATAAACTTTTTAACGCACGGCATGATATGTTGGAGTTATATCACTAAAGGATCATGATAATAATAGGCTGAAGTCACATATACAAATACAAAGAAAGGTACGCACTCCTTCAGCCAGGCACTTCTTCAGTTTCAGGTGGCTGAAGAAGTGCGTGCCTTTCTTTGTATTTTTTCACGTATCACCAAAAGCTACGGGTTCAGGGCTCAGCACCCAAGCAGAGGAAATCAGTGAGTGCATATTTCATGTTGATTTAGGGGCTGATTCACTATGGGTCGAATATCGAGGGTTAATTAACCCTCGATATTCGACTAGGAATTGAAATCCTTCGACTTCGAATATCGAAGTTGAAGGATTTAGCGCAAATACTGCGATCGTATGATCGAATGATTATTTTTTCGATCGAACAATTAAATCCTTCGAATCGAACGATTCAAAGGATTTTAATCCAACGATCGAAGGAATATCCTAGGGGGTCGAAGTTTTTTTTAAAGAGACAGTACTTCGACTATCGAATGGTCGAATAGTCAAACGATTTTTACTTCGAATCCTTCGATTCGAAGTCGTAGTCGTAGTCGAAGGTCGAAGTAGCCCATTCGATGGTCGAAGTAGCCCAAAAAATACTTCGAAATTCGAAGTTTTTTACTTCGAATCCTTCACTCGAATTTAGTGAATCGGCCCCTTAATCATGCTTGTGTTCATTGGTTAAGCCTGGTGGTGCAGGACCTGGGGTTTATACAACCAGGTCAACTTAAGAATTGGGTGAGCCATTGCACTTTAAAGTTACTGCTGTCTGAACTTTTGAGGTATGGGTTTTACACACCCGGGCTACAGATTAATTATGGTCAACTTCTGATTTAATTTACCTTATTTGGACTGAGCCGCACTTTTAAAAATGTCTTTGCATGAAGCCACATGGACACACATAGCTTGAATGCATGCCACGAGTGAATGCAGATCAGCCATTTGAAATTATTTCCATCTGCACCTAAAACTACATATGCGAACCCAAAGAAAAACATGTGAGATAAACCAACAAGTGATCATCATGGCCAGTTTATTTCTGTTTCACATTCCCAGAATGAGCATCTTATAGCTTTTCTGAGAATGCACAGGATTATACTAGCACAACACTTTCACAATGTCTATGTGGAGTTCCAAGATTTTTTTATTTTTATACATAAAAAAATGGTTATAGATGCAGATGTTTTACACATTAGGAATTCAGAGAATATGCAGACTGCCAGGACTGCTTCCATTAGTAATATGAAACAATAAAATAAAAAAAGAAATCACTAACTATGTATTTATATTTGTATGTATATTTTTATTTGTAAATCGCTCCTTGAGGGCAAAGCACTGTACAGCAAAACAATAAATTAGTAGTAACAAACAAGGGGTCATTGGAATGAAAAGCAACAATAAGTGCATTATTAGAAATACAATTCACATAAATATAAAATATAATTACAATACAGATTAAGTGCTCAGTGTCAAGGAAACAAAAGGCTAGATGACCCTACCCCTTAGGGCTTACAGTCTAAATGGAAGGGTAACAGACAGACACAATTCAGAGGGGTATTAAGGTGCTGTGGGTTACAGTTTGTTACACTGTTATATAAGTGCCAGTTCAGGTGTTATCCAGGTGCTCCCAGAGATAGTCTTTGAGTTTTGTTTTAAAAACACTGAAGGAGGATTCTCTCCTGTGAGAGAATATACTATGCTCATATACTATGCTATGCAAAAAAATTAAAAAGTCAAGACTTTGACTAGTCTTGGCCAATAAATATGAACGGTGTGTATGAGCTCTGAAGATAAAGAAATAGCTCAAAATAATTAACGTGTAATCAATAAGGGCTTGGCACAGTTATGATTATGCTAAATGATGGAAATATTGCTCGATTGTGGGTAAAACCAGGGTGACCCCTTTACAGTTAGTTACCTTCATTATAGACATTGTCTTGTCAAAGGTACATACAGTGGAGCTGCTACACACTCATTGTGCAAAAGGAACATTAAATAAACCAAGTCGCTGTACTCTGAGTAGATATTTACTGTATTTTCCCTTCTTTTAATGGAGAGAAATTAAATATAAACTTCCCAATTTCATGTTACAGACTCTAAAGATGTTACAGGAAATGTGTGTTTTATGGGAAACAATGAGACAGTTTCTAGTTTTAATCTCAGTCCCTGAAATAAACTACGCTCTGTGCCCAAGACAAAAATGCCCCTTCCTGTGTCTGGGGTCTATGTAAATGAGTATACAAACAAAAGGGGATTTATCAAATTACATTTCCTGGTCTCCTAGTTTGTTAGATATTTAGTATATTTGCAAGTGCAGGGTTTTTTTTTGTCTTTTTTGTGTATTTCAAAGTAAGAGAGGGAAGAAAGGGAAGGAACAAAATAGGATGCAAGTGGGAGAAAAAAAACAAATAGGGAGAGAGAGTGGAAGAGGGGAACATCTAAGGGCAGAGACACACGCGAAGATTATCACCTCTTCTTCGGGCGACTAATCTTCCGCAAAAGCCTTCCCACCGACTAGGAAGGCAGTTCGGGAGATTAGTCGCCTGAAGAAGAGGTCGATTTGTCAACGGGTGACTGAATCTCCCTGAATCTTCCCGTGTGTCTCTGCCCTAAAAAAAGAGGCAGAAAGGGAATCAAACAAGATGAAAAAGAGGGAGAGGAAACTGAACAAGACAAAATAAGGGAAGAGGAAAGCAACCAAGATGAAAAAGAGGGAAAGGAACCAAACAATACAAAAGAGGAGGAATGGAAACAGGGAAAAAAGAGGGGGAGGAAACCAAACGCAGGAGAGAAAACCAAATAAAAGCAAAGAGGGGGTAGAAAATAAAATTCCAAGTAAGGTTACACATAACACACAAGACTGTATTAAAAACTATTTTAACCACTGTCTCCTCCTCATTCTGTTATTCACATTAAGTTAGGGACCAAATGCAGTTATTGGAAAAAGGAATCCACAGACCCTGCCAAAATACAGAGAATCCAGGGCTGGAATTAGCAGTAGGTAGAAGAGGCACATGCCTAGGGTGCAATGGTGGAGGTGCTAGAGCCCTAGGCACGTACCTCTTCTGTCTTTGCTACCGGTGTGCAGGGCTGGACCAGGCTGCCAGGCACCCTAGGCAACCTGGCTGGTCGCAGCACCCAATTGGATGTGGACGTGCACATGCATGTCAAAAAAGCATACGGACACACTCACCAGCCAGAGCAGCGAGAGGGGCCAGACAGGGTATGAGGCAGAGAAGATACGTGACTGGCGCCCCAGAGTTGCACCCTAGGCATGTGCCTACTCTGCCTACCCCTAGTTCTGGCTTTGCCGGTGCGCATGGCAGAAGGAATCTGTTTTTGAGTACCAGGTATGCAAGAGGAAGCAGAAGGGGCTGGAGAATAGGTGGGTTTGAGTGACAAATCTGGTGGGCTTGGACCAGTGTGGTGGACTGTTGCAAGCAGTGGGCAAGTATTGCCCCAGGTGCAAATACTACTTGTCCCAGCTCTAAGTGAATCTCAAAAATAATTCTAGCCTCACAATATAAACACTTCTCTGAATCATGGTTAGTATAATAGACAGATTTATTCCAAAAAGCTTGTAAAAAAAGTAGTAGATATTTAGAAACAGCTCTATTAGTGGGGGGAGGGAGGCTTTGAATATAAGGGATTTGGGAGTATAACCCAAGCACCCCCTTGAGTAGCCAGTAAGGGATGCACCATGCAGGGTTGTATTGTGTAAGTGATCTTGGAGTGTAACACTTCTAGCTTTTAAGAAAGCAGTTCTAGCAGTTAAGAAAACTCACTGTGGGATGCCGAGATACGAGTATGAGATTTTGGGGTGTACCTACACACTGTAGAGGGAGGCACATGGCTGCTGTGTTAGGGTGTTAGTTCTGGTATTGGAAATTTTTAGACTGGGGCACCAGGGGCTCACCAGAGAACCTAATATTGAAGGCCAACTAGCTGGACCAAAACATTGATATGCCATTTTTGAGAGAGTCATTATTTAAGTGCCAAGAAGGCACTGTTTTTCAAATCCAATGTTTTTGCTAGATGCCAGGTCACTGAAGTCTCTCGGAAAGCAACCACTGTGGCAGGTTCCAAAAAAGACTCATTAGACCTCTAGAAAAAAGGTTCAAGGCTAATTGTATGTGAAGTACTGTGTTCCCCAGTGTGTTTTATTATTGTTTCATTATTGCCATCATTCCTAGCAGTACAAGCTGTTAGAGGGAACAGAGTAATACAGTAGGTACACACTGCAAAGTGCAGACAAACTGCAAAGGATAACACACGCATACAATGTGCAATACAATTTCCACTGTGCAAATTCTTCCTAAGAATCTCTCTCTATCAGTCCTCTATAATCAGCCTCCCTGGATATATCTGTTCCCCAGCTGGGAAGTCCGACCCCAGTGAATAGATATTAATATGTGCTGATTTAATGCTTGCATTGCAAAGACTAGGTAGAGGTATCGTCAGCATGCTATTGCAGTAGATTCAGTAATGGGATCCTAAATTTGATTCAAGCTATATCAGTAAGCAGTTTGCATACTCTGCATGGGTTACTTACTTCACAATCCAAAACAAACATACAGGAAGGTGAATGGTTTACTGGCGCTTTATACAACTTGGTGCTGTAAAAAAATACAATAATTATAATTCTGAAACCTATGCAAGCAACATGACAGCTCTCATTAATCTACCAATATGCTCAAAGGAGTGCTATGTGTACATAATTAAACATCCTCTAATTTTACTAATGATTTACAGGAAAAATCAGGAACTGATCAAGTTTTTATTGACTTTATTACAATACATTGTATGCGTATTGGGTAAAAAAAAAAGATAGATTGCAAGGTCTTAAAGTTAAACATGTTTTAGCTGTCATTTAGATTACATTTAATTACAAGAAGGGTCAAAGTGTAAGAGGAGGTGTAATAAATTCTACAAAAGGCAAACAGCAGTTACTGTGCTTTCATTTCTTGTAAACCACCTAAGTAATTCAGCTTTAGTTCACTTTCAGTTTCCTCTACTGTAATGAACTCCTTCAGGAGCCAACGTCTAATAAATGAAAGTCAGATGTGTACATAAACTGGTTTAACTTGTCACTAAAATATTTTTAGGCTTCATGTGAAGTCTGAGTGCATTAAAATAGACTCACAGATCATGCTTGAAGTAGATAGGTGAGATATGCTAGGACACAGCAGATCTCTTTGTCATCCCAAATACCTCCATAACATTTACTACAGCTACTCTAATCATCCAGCAAGATGAGTAAAAGGCAGCATTAAAGGGACACTATACCTTCCCTTTGTATTTATTTAATTTGAATGTAAATATCTAGCACAACAGCAAAAAAAATGAAATGCGCTCATGCAGTACATACTGTATTTGGCCTCCCATTATATGCTCCTTCTGATTTCTTTTATACACACTTTCATACACACTTAAGAAAACATGTGGTTGCAGAGAAGTGGGTGGGTCAGAATAAATTTAAATACAAGAGTGCATGTCTTAAGGTCTGCCATACACAGGCTGTCGATGTGGACAATTTAGACCAAGTCAGCAGCTTATCTGCCAAAAATTGTGTAGCTGTTGATTGGGTAGGTTTAAAAATCACATGACCAAACGATTGTATCGGTCTGATATAGTCCACCTCAAGGTGGGAATATCGGGGAACAATTTGCTCTTTTTTGTATTCTCACCCAACAAGCAGATCTTTCTTCTCTAACCTGCATCACCTGTTACTCAAGATTTTGGACCAAAATTGTCAATTGAGCATCATTTAATACAGTAGTGTCATGATCCTGACCTATGAAAAAATCTTATTAAATTATCATATATCCATCAGCAGATGTTTCTCTTTAAAAATGAATGGTCTGTGGTCAAACTGGCAGCCTTTTGACCAATAGTATGCCCTAAAAATAATATTATTCACAATTAGTATATAATTGAGGCTCATATAGTTCAGGATGATTGGAAAATACTGTGTGAAGACCATGCATAAGGTCAGCTCCTGCACAGACCCACCATGTGATCAAATCATTGTGCAGGTGGCTAAACTATCGGATCAGTTCGAGCACGACCCCCAGCAGACCCTAATCTGAGCCCAAATCTATCTATGTAGTCTTTCTGTGATGCCAGCAGGACCTTCTGCTGGGGTTTGGAAGTGGGGTACTGGACCTCCCTGGAATTAGCAATACACTTGCTACTGGATAGGTAAACCAAAGGGGCCTCTACACTATAGATTTAGTTTGCTTTAGGGTAGGACTCCACGAGTGTTTTTGCCGCAATCCGACGCGACAAGTCTGTTACTTACCTTATTTTTGTCACATGCGTTTTATTGCAGCTCGTCGGATTTCGCCGAAAACGCTCATGGAGTCCTACCCTTAACCACTCATTTTCGTTCTAATTAGTGAGATTAGGACACTGATTTTAATTAACTTCCCAAATTGATTCCAGCTCAGACCCATCTATGTACTACAGAGCAATAGTCTACACCTAGTCCTTTTAAAATTCTATGTAAATTTCTGACAGATTAAATGGGTGAACTAAAAGACAAAAGAAAAACACTCTATATTTAGGGGCCGATTCACTAAGGGTCGAATATCGAGGGTCAATTAACCCTCGATATTCGACTAGGAATTAAAATCCTTCAACTTCGAATATCGAAGTCGAAGGATTTAGCGCAGATAGTTCTATCGAACGATCGTAGGATAATTCCTTCGATCGAACGATTAAATCCTTTGATTCGAAGGATTTCAATCCAACGATTGACGGAATATCCTTCGATCAAAAAAAGTTAGCCAAGCCTATGGGGACCTTCCCCATAGGCTAACATTGACGTCGGTAGCTTTTAGATGGCGAACTAGATGGTCGAAGGTTTTTTTAAAGAGACAGTACTTCGACTATCGAATGGTCGAATAGTCGAACGATTTATAGTTCGAATCCTTCGATTTGAAATCGTAGTCGTAGTCGAAGTAGCCCATTCGATGGTCGAAGTAGCCCAAAATTTTTTTCGAGAGTTTTTTAACTTCGAATCCTTCACTCGAAGTTAGTGAATCGGCCCCTTAGTGTATTAATAACAAGGGTTAAGCATTGCAGTGTTAATGTTACACTATGGGGGACATGTGCAAGGCCTCTCTGTCAGTCACATACACAACCTAAAGCAATAAGTGATTGGTTCAGGACTGACCATTTACAGGCAGAACCAAGGCAAAATATAAAGTACATCTGGTTAGTATTTTAAAGCTTTTTATTTCACAAATAGTAACATTCATAGAGGAAAAAGGCAGTGTTGGGTACATCAGGACAAAATTTTGAAGTAAAATCCGTGAAAACATTACTTAAAATTAGGAAAATTTACCCATAGAAATACATTATAAATTAGTGGGACCACAAATAAAAAATGTAAAAGTGGCAAAACTTAAAATCAGGGTACTTAAAATCGAGGTTTCATTCTGGCACTGGGCTGTGGACTGGGCTTAAAGTGGACCTGTCATCCAGACACAAAAATCTGTATAATAAAAGTCCTTTTCAAATTAAACATGAAATCCAATTTCTATTTTTTAATTAAAGCATTCATAGCTGTTCATTTAAAATCTTAGCTGTCAATCAAATATGGCCTGCCCCTCCTCTACGCCTTAGGCATAGAAGTGGGGCAGACAATTACTTTCACTTTCCATTCAGCACTTCCTAGAAATCGCTGCTCTCCCCACATTCCCCCGTTCTCTTCATCGTTTAACTGTTTAGCCAGGACATGGGGATGGACATCGGGTCCCACATTCTGGTGCACAAACAAGATTCTGAGATGATACAAGGCTTGCGTTAATAACAGTGTCCACAAAATGGCTCCTGCCTGCTTGCTATAATTATGAATTCCCAGACTGAAGGAAACAAGATTCAAATAATTTATATAGTGCAATTAAAGTTCATTTTGCTTGACTGATGTGATGAAATAGGATTTTTGGGTGACGGGTCCCCTTTAAACCCTGGGCTTTGCTGAATGGAAAAATACTTATAGTTAGTTTTACTTATAGTTAGTTTCCCCTTGCTTTTGGTTAACAAGGCAAATGGATACCTTCACTGTAATTAGACAATGCTGCAATCAGCAAAACCACTACATGGCAAACAGTATTTGTGGTCAGCACATCATCTTAATTCTTCTATCATTGCCACTGACAGGTTTCACTTCTGTTTTACTGTTAACGAAAGGCCCACTCCAACATTGCATTGGGAAGTTGGGTTTCCATTTTTAAGTTTAAACTGATTCTGCCACCTAGGCAAGAAAAAGCAAAGGACTGGCAGAAAGTAGTAGTAGTAGTAGTTCTAGTGCTTATTTTTGTAAATTATGTTTTATGATTTGTGACCCTCTAACGCCACTTAAGTTTTACTAAAACATCTGCCAGTGAGCCAGGAGGGTTAATTTGGAGCCAGGGAGTGGGATTTTAGAGGGCCGAGTGAATACGGATCAGTGGATTCACAGCCTCACAAACCATATACAGGGGAGCTGACTGTATACAATCATAAGATAAATCCAGTTAAAAGTTAAATCTACACAGACTGCTATGCCTGAAAGGTGGAGAGAAGCAAGGGGGCAAGAATTGAAGAGTAAAAGTGGAGGGATGATATGTGCTGACTGAGATAAAAATAAACCAATCCCATAATTATAAGCCACACCTACTGTTATAATAAGCCTCACCCACCAACACTTTCTGATTTTAGCCACCTTAAAGCAAAGCCATTTTGCTATTTTAATTTTGTTATTTCTTTCTGAACAGTTAGATGTTCATTATGCATAGATTTAAGTTTGTGGCCTGTGACTTCCCTTGGCTGCCAATTCAGCATCTGCAAGCACAATCCCAGTATGTTCTATTTTACCCCACATTTTTTATTATGTATCATTCTCTCACCATTCCTCAATCTGCTACTGCTTTCTACCTTCATATTCTATTTTTGTTTCCCATATTTTCTAACTCTCTTCTGTTCTCTATAACCCTCTCTGATGCCTCCACCTTCAAATCTGTATAATACTTTAATACTTCTTCTCTTCTTCTCTCCCAACAATCTTTTACCTCTATTAACTTTTATATGACATCCCTGCTCATCATCCCAAATTCCAGCACTGGGGCAGTAATGATTTAAACGGAATAAAGAATTCCCAAGAGAAAGCCATATGCAAGAAACAGTAACCGCCCCATATATAGGAGTGCCCAAGCGAACTACCCTGAGCCTATTATAAAAGGGACAGAACAAGCCAAACACATTCTTGGAAAAAAAATCTGCTGTGTTTATTAACACAGGCAACCATGGCATTACCACTAGCTTGAAGCAGGCAGTTCCCCTTCTTGTTAGGTGCACTTGCACTTGATTTGGGAAACAGACTGGCCCCATCAGAAACCATAGGAAAGTGCAAGGAGTTTCTTTTCAACTACTATGTCTTGAATGAAAACCACAACTGCAGATGAAGTCTTATATGTGTTATAGTCTTATAGGGGTGTTTCTTGCAGCACATCAATTTAGAAACATACACCTATACGATCCTATGCCGCAGAAATGAGGACACTATCTCCTGCAGTGCATATATGATTTGATTGCTATTACTCTCACAGCATATGTAATTTATAGGTATTTCATTTTAAATCTGTAGATGTAAAAGTGGTGGGTGGAATATAGAAGACTTGCTTATCCATGAGGAACTCTGTATTTTATTTACCCACAGTCAAAAGAATTAAGTCTGGGCTTCACTGTGTGACCTCTGATCTATCCCACGTTGCATGGACTCTTCGCTTGCACTTTCTTTTCATCTGACAAAAATACCTGCTTACAATGATACAAATCAAGGGAAAATGAAGCATGCAACCAACAATGCATTAAGGCTATCTTAGTTTACTTCACTACGTGAATGCAAATTGCAAAAATACCCACAGGACCACTGAGTATTTAATTTCCATACTACATACTAACTTCAACTTTAAAGAGATTCTGTCAAGATTTTTATGGTGTCGTTTTTATTCCTTAAATTACACTGTTTACACTGCATATAAAATTGAATTCCTTATCCAAGTGTATTTTTTTAATTATAATATTGGTGTGTAGGCAGCCATCTCAGGTCATTTTACCTGGTCTTGTGTTTTCAGAAAGAATTAGTGCTGCACTACGAAACTGCTTTCTGGCAGGCTGTTGTTTCTCCTACACAATGTAACTGAAGGAGTCGCAGTGGGACATGGATTTTTACTATTGAGTGCTGTTCTTATATCTATCAGGGAGTTGTTATCTGGTCACCTTCCCATTGTTCTCCTGATGGGCTGCTGGGGGGATGGGAGAAGGGTGATATCACTCCAACTTGCAGTACAGCAGTAAAAAGTGACTAAAGTTTATCAGAGCACACGTCACATGACTGGGGGCAGCTGGGAAACTGACAATATGTCCAGCCCCATGTACGATTTCAAAATTAAATGTAAAAAAATCAGTTTGCTCTTTTGAAAAACGGATTTCAGTGCAGAAGTCTGCTGGAGCAGCACTATTAACTGATGACTTTTGAAAAAAACATGTTTTGCCATGACAGTGTCCCTTTAAGTTAAGCTGAGCTTAGAACTTGATGTCAAGCAGACACAGCCTGCCATTTAGATGATCAGACATATGTTATTCATGATTCTCCAGATGTTGCTCACTTGCGTTTTTTAGAATCTTCTGAGGGCTCTTCTGTCATTTAATATGAAAGCTTGGCTAGCCCTTGCATAAAGTTCTGGAACACATTTACCCCAGCTTATCTTTGCTTGATGAGGGTTATAATCCCCTTCATTAAAAATGTGCCTTGATTACTTAGGGTTGATGAAGAATACTATATTCGTCATCTTTCAGTAGCTGAAATGATGTTTCCCAAATAACCTAACTGGAAGAAGTGCTCTTAATATCTGTCATATACAGTACATAGACAAAGTCATCAAAAATGTAGTTTACAGAGGCAAGGAACATCTGATTAATACTATGAATGGCCTTAACAAGCCCTGAACCTATGTGCTTTCACTTTCTTTTCCCATCAGTGGTTCAACACCCAGCTGTTTTTTCTTATTTGTAAAATAAAGTAATTTTGTATTGTTACAGTACACATCCATTTTAGCTTTCACTTTCTATTTAAATCACTGTTTAGGAACACTAATTATTTCCTTCAGTGTTTGTTACAAATTGTAATATTGATGCTGTTATGCTTTTTAACTCCTTGTGTTAAATTCACCAATGTGCAAACAAATTAAATCCTGCTTTGGTGAACTGTGCACTAGCTGATATATATATATATATATATATACATATATATAAGGACAACGTCCTGTAATGTTACCAGTAAACCAAACAAATAAATGCAATTCCCTATCTCTGCTGGGATAGCGGAGCGAATTTCTGCCTTTATTAATATATATTCTAGAGCATTATATTGAATTCTAACCCTTGAAGAAGTCATGTTGGGACTGAGATTTGAATCTTCTGATTGCTTATTGATGGAAACGTAATCTTCCCACTGCAGAACTACACACTATTGTTGCATGCAAAAATTGTACGTGCATTTTATCCATACTAAACAAACTGTAAAGATTTTACAGTAGGGGAGTGCGCCCTTCTTGTTTATTTTTACACTACCCCTGGTTTGACCATTCGGTTTTTCGAAGTGGCAGCAACCTAGGAGCTGACTGAGTGACAAGATTAATCCTGATTGGGAACTAATCGGACTATATATTCTATTAAGAAGTGAACACTACAAATATGTCCAATCATCACTCCACTAACTCCAGACTTGCCAGTAAAATGACTGCAGGAATAGCCTCTGGGCACTGCACTGAAAGATTAAAAGCATTAACTCACCAAGCTGAATACTACACTTTTCTTCCTTCCCAAGCCCAACTGTGCATGTCTCTCTCTCCTCTTCCACAGGTGGAACGCACGGCCATCTTTGCTTTTTTCCGGCCTGAATGGGAAGGTGAGAAAAATGTGCAGCAACGGCATCAGCGGCGGGGGCTCGTCATGACCTGGGGTTCCTGCGTTGTGGTCCTGCAGGGGCAGATTTACTAATTAACCACTCGTTGGGGCAGATTTACTAACCGGCGAAAATTTGCCAGCGTCAACTTCGCACCCAACGCAACACTTCGCCAGGTAAAAACTCACTCAGACAGCGCCAATTCACTAACATGCGGAGTTTCGTACTGGACGACGAAGGCTGACAACTTTTCGCTAGCAGTTCTTTGGTAATTGAGCATTTCAAAGCGAAGATACACTAGCGTTCATTTCTGCCCAGCAAAAATTCAGTATAGAGCTTGCGCTCAGGTTAATTTGCATATGGCAGGTTCTATTGACTTCTTTATGTTATATGTGGCAGCAAATACTTTACATTTAGACTGTTTATTACACATATCCAGGGAACCTTAATAAAGAGTTGTTATAATGCCCTACACATGAGCCCACTGTAAAGTTAATGTTCCATATGTTAGAAAATGTAAGGAGAATACCGGTTACAAAAAAAAAAAACTTTTTATGGACTTTTGCAGCCTATCACTCTGAAATAAGGAAAAGTCGCCAGCGTTTTTTGGACTTTAATGCATTTTCCATTCACAGAATATGATGTAAGTGACTTTGCCTGGTCTGAGCTGGCGAAGGTAAGTCTGGCTATAGAGTGCAAATGGCTGCTAGCACCTGTCTCTTTTGCTAGCGAATTGACACCTGCGCCTGTTAGTAAATTGACAATGTCCCTGCAGGCGGTAACGCTAGCGAATTGATGCTAGCGTTAGCCACTTCCCCCTTTAGTAAATCTGCCCCTTTATGAGCACCTTTGGACTGAAAAGCCACATTTTCTCATGATGATCAGTTACAGGTGGTTTCTATTTATGTCAAAAACTAGCAGCATATTGGGGTACCAAAGTTTTCTCATGGTTTCCGTTGTGTGATACTATACTATAAATATATTAATCTGAGCTTGTGTTGCTTAAAGGGTGAGTCAACCTTTAAAATTAGTGATTGTAAAATTGATGAGAGTGTTATTCTAAGTACTTTTGCCATATACATTCATTATTTTTTTTTAATCCCGGGATATTAAGGGATACTGGAACTGTTAATATGAATTACTTTTGTTACAACAGCATCAACTGCTGGTCATTTTTTGACTGTTCTGAACACCAAGTAGTCAAGGAAGAAGTCATCAGGAGACAGAAAGAGGGCTGCTCTGATTTTCTTCTGATTAGGAAATAAAATATCAAATCTTTCCTTTCCTTTCTTTCTTTTGAAATTCTTTTTATTGAGATTTTCAATAAAATACAAGTATATGACAATATGATAAACATACAGTGTTTCAATAAGGAGCAAAAGAAATATTCATGAGCATTACAGTAAACATTTGACATGAAAGACAACAAAATAAATAAACAAACAAAGAAAAAGGGGAAATACATATAACATAAAATAATGAAATATCAGAATAATAATAATAAAGTAAAATAAAATTAATTTAGATAATTTAGAAAAATAGACCTGGTATTCTCTCCTACAAATTAAAGTCTGACAATGCAAAAAAAAAAAATATATGAAGAAACATTTTTGTGAATGAAAGCATTAAATATCTCTTTTAGCATTTTATTAGCATAGATCTTGTCCCATAAGACTAAGGATAAATGACCTCTTATCAGCCTCTAAAGATGAGATATAAAGAGACCATCTATTCCTTATTCTATTTCTCTGGAGAAGATCATCCATTCTAAATCTAATTACCTCTTGAATACATAAGTTAAATAGATAAGACAGCACATCCTTCAAAGAAGGGGGGTTCTCTTTTATCCAGTACAAGAATATAGATTTCCGAGTAGCTGCCATAACTAACCAACAAAAAGATAATATTTCATCTGAGACATTAATAGAAGAGCCATTGCAAGATACCTGAAAAAAGTCCTTCACATCTACTAGAGCATATTGAGGATTTAAAGAGACATCTAAATTAGTCAATTTTTTAATAAAACCTTTTATTTTTTCCCATAGGTTTCTAATAATCGGACAATCCCAGATATAATGAAAGAAGTCAACATTCTTCTCTGTACATTTTGGACAAAAAGAAATCTTCTGAGAGCTATCACAGTTTTGGAACAATAAGCCATAACCTAAATGAATGAGCCGGAAATGTTGGTCTCTCCAAGACTCAGAACATATATTCTTTCTAAAATTTTGGAAAGAATGCAGAAGTTCCCTGGAAGAAACATCAGTTCCCAAAAATGAAGACCATTTTTTGCTCGAGTTCTCTAGTGGATCTAAATACTTGGAGACTGACTTTAAAAGATGTAATGAGATCCATGAAATATTATTTAGTTTAATATCTTCAACCAACTGTAATAAACCTTTATAAAACTGATGATGACTTAATTGTGTTTTTGTTCTATTATCGATTAATTGAAAGCCTTGTCTAATCTGCAAATAGCTGAGCCTTTCCTTCTCAGAAAGACTATACTTTTCCTTAAACATTTTCCAAGGGAGTGGGTCTCCCAAAATTGGATCTAAAATGTGAGTAATTTGAGAAATACCAAATTTTCTCCATTTGTAAGAAAATTGATTTCTTTGCTTTATGGGAAACCCCTTCAGAAAGAAAGGAGATAAAAAAGGTGAGACATTGAAGTTTAGATTATTCAGTTTACATAGAATTTTCCAAGTACTGGTTGTATCCCTAAAAATTGGATTTCTCTTAATATCTATATGTTGCTCAGACCAGTTTTTATGTAAAGAAGATATAATATGTTCTTTTGAGTCCAAAAATAATTCCAGATTCAGATTAGTAAATTTCTCAGTACCCGACAGCCATTCCACAATATATCTAGTATTAGCAGCAATATTAAACTTTCTGAAGTCTGGGACATTAAGTCCTCCTAAACCTTTAGGCTTTCTAAGTTTAGATAAAGAAATTTTAGGTTTTTTGTTATGCCAAATAAAATTTCTGAGGATTTGGTCTAACTTCTGCACATCAAGATGTTTTAGCAATAGCGGAAGGTTCAGAATAGGAAACGCAATTTTTGGAAAAATTAGCATTTTGAATAATGCTATCCTTCCCATTAGGTTCAATGGACTATCCATCCATTTTTTGCAATGGGTTTGCATTATGTGACTTAATGGAGAAAAATTTAAAGGGTATAATTTAGAGAGATCAGAAGGGATCAAAATTCCCAAGTATTTCATTTTACCAGAAGGAGATTTAATTTGAAGATCAGCTAGCAATTGCCTCGGAATGTTAGAACAAATGTTCAGAATATCTGTTTTACTGGAATTAATGAAATATCCTGAAAAAGTCTTATAATAGTCAAAAAAATTAAAAATATTTTTAAGTGATAACGTTGGATTACTAACAATCAAGAGAAGGTCATCAGCATATGCTAATGATTTGAAATGTTTACCATCGATCATCAGACCTTGGAATATATTTGAAGAATCCAGAAATCTAATTAAAGGCTCCATAGAGATATTAAACAAAAGTGGGGACAAAGGACACCCTTGACGAGTTCCTCTGAAGAGATCAAAAGTCTCTGATAATTCCCCAACTGCTGCGATTCTTGCTTTGGGATTAGAATAAATAGAGCTAAGTAATAACATAAACTGACCTTTAAGACCAAATCTGTCACAGCATTCTGAGAGATATTTCCAAGAGACATTGTCAAAGGCTTTCTCAGCATCTAAGCTCAATATTGAACATGGAATCATAGCTTTCTTGGCTTTGTAAATAATATTTATTAAAGTACGTATATTCTTAACCCCTGTTCTATTTTTTACAAAACCATTTTGTTGAGGAGAGATAATACTAGGTAGCAATAAAGAAAGCCTATCAGCTATTATTTTTGTTAAAATTTTAATGTCGAGATTTATTAAAGAAATAGGTCTAAAGGAAGCCGGTTGAGAAAGATCTTTGCCTTCCTTTGTCTTTCCTTTCCTTACCAGCAGCCTCTTTCTTTCTCCAGACAACTTCCTTGACTACTTGGTGGTCAGCAAATGACCAGCAGGTGGAGCTGTTGTAACAAAATGAATTCATATTAACATTACATGTATCCCTTTATATCTTGGAATGAAGAAAAAAAAATAATGAATGTACATTGCAAAAGTGCTTAGAATAGCACTCAATTTTACATTCAGTTATTTAAGTTTTACTTGACTTTAACTGTGGCCTATATTTGGTTCTGTTATCAGAAGGAATTTATAGTATTTAATAAACACATTATTGAAATACATGCATATTCGCATACTAGAACAAATTGTAAACTTCTTTTAAAATAGACAAAATGATTCTGCTATATCGTGTGTACCTTTAGTAATATAGTTCTTATTCATCCAAGTACTGCTGGAATGTAGCTTATTTGTTCATATTAGTTGGTGCTGGCTGGATACAGCCCTGAGGACATGAATGTGCAAGGTTATCAGATGATCTGAAATATAGAGCAATATCTGGTACTTGACCTTACACTAGACAAACAAAGCAGCTCTAGAATAGCAATGGCTGTATCTAGGGATGGGCGAATTTGACCTGTTTCGTTTCGCCAAAAATTCAATGCCGGCAAAATGTCGCCGACGCCCATTAAAGTCTATGGGCGTCAAAAAAAAAAATTGTAAATGTAAAACAAATAGTTTCTCCTTATTTATATGACAGGTGGTTGGGTCAGGGTCTTTCTAAACCTTCCCTTGGGTTACTAGCCACTGATTCTGTCACCCCTATAGTGAGCTATTACCGTTTCTGAAACGATAAGGAAAAACAGTCTTTTCTGAATTATTAGGAGTTCACCTCTCAGAGTGGGGGAGGTGTAATTCATTGAAATTGATGTGTAATTGAGAAAAAGAAAAGTAGTAAAACCCCCCCACACTCTCAAACACAATCAAATCTAATTTGCATGTGATTGCATAATATGCACTAATTGATATATTCCACAATAAAAACACTTGAAATGGTTGTGTGTTATTCTCAATGTTTTACAATAATTGATTGTTTGAAATTGCACAGTAAGGAATACTAATTAAAGTGCCAGTGCCCAATTCTAAAATGTATATATGTATTAATTACTGCTACAACAATTATATCCCATATCAAAGTCAATCAATTCATTTAAAAAAAGAGATATAACAACCACCAACGAATTAATGAAAATTGATTATAATTATAAAGTGCTAGTGCCGAAATAGTTGCAGTCTCAGACTGCCTATATATTAATTCAAAGTGCTAGTGCTAATTCATCTACCCATGAATTATAAATTAATTAGAAGGTGCTAATGCTGAAAATGTTGCAGTCTCAGACTGCCTTTAAATCCAAAGTAAATATTAATTCAAAGTGCTAGTGCTGAATCAGTATTTTAGAGTGATGAATTCATTAGTTGATCTTTAGAAAAGACTCCAAGACCATCATTTAATAAATAAAAAAGGGAAAATAATTAGAGGTGGAGGCGCCCCAAAAACTTCCACAAGAGTAATTTTCTAGGCCCTGGGGACTGTGGTCACTTTGATTACCTTGTCTATCTTTGATTGAGAGCTAAACTTTCCTATAAGACCACAAATCCTTCAGTGCCATAGAGTGAAAAGAAAATTAAAAGAATTTCAACGCAGTAGTCTAATAAGCTAATAGTATTGAAACAGACGACTGATATCCCATCAATTGGAGTAAAAAGAAAATTTAAAAAAATCAATAATTGTCTAAAAACAAAAACGATCGGAGGCCTGCTCTACTTTCCTTTCACCTATAAAAGCAGTAATTACTATTAATATGTTTAGAATATATTACTATGTTACAATATACTGTATTTCTTGGTGGGGGAAGGGTAATTTTGCCCAACTTTCATAAATGACTTCAACAAAGCTCTCATCCACAATTTAATCTTATTTTCAATAAAATAATTAAAAAAATTCAGTTTGGGAAAAGACTGCATAAAATTGTGAAAACATTTGAAACGTACAATTTTTTCTCTCCCTAACGTCTAATTTTAGTGCGATCCGACAAATTAGTCTAATGATCGTGAGGTTAGTGGGCAGAAAATAGGTCATGTTCGAAAAATTTCATCATTAGCAGTGAAATTTAGGTATTGTCCAATTGTTTGCAGGGCCAAGCAGGCAGCTACCCACTAGATGATATTGCTTGAAATGGTTGTTTTAGTTGGTCGGCAAATCGTACATGTAGGGGTTTTTTTTTATTAAAGTCCAAATGCAAAAAAACTCGAAAAAGTTGAGTTTTTTTTTTTTTACTATAAAATCTGAATTATTAGTGGAATTTTTTTTTTCGAGATTTATTATACCCCGCGGATTGAAAAAGTCAGAATCCAAAAATTCTCCATCTCAGACCTGTCAACGGAAGAGGTTCCTATCTTATTTGGAAGTTTCTGTGGTCTGCACTGGAATTAGCCCAAAAATCCAACTATTTTGGGCAAAAATCCCCAAAAAATCTAGCGATTCGGGAAAAAAATCTGAGAAAATCATACAATTCAGATCTTTGCTTGTTTTTTTGAGTTTTCCCCCGATGCTGGAAAAAACTAGAATCCTGGATTCTAGTTTGCTCTGAGTTTTTTTTTAATAAAATGATCAGAAAAATGTGGATTTTAATAAATAAGCCCCTTAGGGTAAGGCCACACTGGGCGTTTTGGGGAGATTTGGTTGCCTGTCGACTAATCGCCTTGTCTTTGCTGTGACCAAATCTCCCCAAAACGCCCAGTGTGGCCTTATCCTTAAACAATTGTTTCAGGATAAGGTTGGTAAAAAGATCTTTTAAAAATCTGAACGGCTATGACCACCTTTATGCTGCCCTCGCTAACAAGATTTTATGAACTAAAAGCATATGCTTATTTGGTTTATAATGCTGACAATTGACTGGCTTATCTGATAAAATGATGCACTGATGACATAACACAGAAGAAACAGCTGAAATAACAAGGCTGGTTTGTGTATTGGTTTCCAAGAAATGTGACAACAAAAGCCAAACTACTAGAAATGCTACTGAAAGAGGATTTCAATAGGACTTTGTTATTTCAACTAAATATTTCCATAACTACATCAACAATGACTGACATTCTGAATATTTTTGAAGCTTTAATGTAATTTTATTACAACACTGGCTTAATACTCAGAGCCCTTTGAGTTAAATTAAGTGCAATGTAGCATTTGTTTGGTGCTTGGAGATAGTGGCAAGCTAATTCAGTTAATATGTGCAGAGTTAGATAAGGCAGTGTTTGATAAAAAGACGTAATCTAGCTTGTGAAAGAGGATTTGTGCACGTCTCTGTAATGTTGTAATGACAACACATTCAGAGAATCCAGTGCTGGGCATTTAATTTAGACAGAAGTGGGAGAATACTTGGCAACAGTACAGTCGAGTGTGGATTTCATTCACAAGATGGCATGTTATTAATTCGTCTTTCTGTGATCTGTGTGTTAGGGCCTGTTCTATATTAACATTAGTGCCCATTATATCACTTACAATGTCTACTCCAAATCATGTTGTTCTACATAGCAACGCAACATCAGAACACATTTTGGCTTTTGTTATACTTATTGACTTTATTTCTTTCTGGGTTCAGGGTGGTTATGATTTTTACAGAGACACACACAAAAAAAAAAACCCTGGAGCATTCATTGTTGAAGTAGATTGTTAAATCTTAAGTTATATTTAGTTATTTTCTCAGTAATGGCCCTTGCAAAAAGCTGTTATAGATATATAAAGAGAACTGCATAAATATATTATAAGAAAACAATAATAAATAAAACTGAAGTGACCCCCCTGCATGTGCCTCACAGTCATTTTATAACCATAACACTTCTCCGTGTCATTATTTGCTTTCATACTATCTTCTGGAAATGTTCTTGTTTCCCTGAAGTCACGCGGTCTCGCATCTGGAACTATTTATGTGACACTGCGAGGCTTGCACAGCAAGCAAGAGATCTATTGGCACAGCCTGCATTCAAGAGATGCCAGGCTTTTCCTTCGCTGTATAGCAAAAATAGATTTTTTGAGTTAAAAATATATTGGTAAATAAAAAACAGGGGGGCATAGTTCATTTTTTAATGGCTTGTTTTTATTTTATGGCAAATGTTATCTTTATTAACAAGCCAAAGGCATGCAAAAGCAATTTTAACCCTTCCTAGACATGACATCATAAATAAGTTTCCTAAAAATATTCAGTAATCTGCAAATCAGGGGAACAAACTATTTTTTCATTTGTTTTTGCATTTATTTCCATACTCTGTTACAGTTTGCTACCGTAGCTGATACATTTCTCTATTTTGGTCCTTGCTGAGCATGTTCCCTGACTATTCTGTTTTAGTGTTGCTTGGGCTGGACTGAAACCCACAGGAACACTGGGTCGAGTGGGATTTTACTAAGTTGCGTGTAAACAATTTTACAGCCCCATCATGCTCACAAAGTCAGAACGATTTGATTTCTCTAGCTTCTCTCTGCAAGATACTTATATAATTGCTCCTACCCCCTATTGGTGACATTGGGGCAGGGGTGTAACTATAGAGGAAGCAGACCCTGCAGCTGCAAGGGGGGGGGCAGGAGGTATAGGGGCCCCATGAGGCCCTAATTCATATAGGATTTCAATAAATATTGGTCAACCTCTAGATATTTTGGGGGTCTGAAAAATTATTTGCTGTGGGCTGTTATATCTAGTTACGCCACTGCATTGGGGGGTTTATCAGTGGGGTTATAAGTGACAATGCACTGGGACAGGTTATTATCGTGTTGGGAGAGGGCAGGTTAGGGTCGGGCAGGGAAAATTTGTCTAATTCAATACAATATACAGTACATCTTAGAGAAATAATACATAAAATGTAAAAACTGAGAAAAATGTAATCTGCACTATATTATTTTTGTACCATTTGTACCAAATAAGTAATATAAGGAATTCTGGGGGAGAATGCTGCACTGTGGGTAAAAAAAACATGGTGATTTGTGTCCAAAACTGCACTTTGCACATTGGGCTGCCATTGTAAATGGAGGTCTAATAATATCAGTTAACCATAATATATGTTTGCAAACTGTATGATCTGCTTGTCACAAGTTTCTATCCATATTATGTTTGTATATACGGTAAAGAATATGGAATGGTTGGGCATGCCTTGCAGTAACTACATACTGTTAGTATGTTAGTACTTAGTATTAAAATATCAACGGAGGTCTGCAAATTGAGGTCTAAGATGTTTTTGTGATTGTTATTAAATAAAATAATGTAACTATGGCATCATACTTTTTGTGGAACATTAGAAATTTGAGCAATTAAAAAAGAATTGTTTTAGGAAGGAAATAAAATAAGGTTGATCAATATAAAGAAATATTTTTGAGACCCTTATCCTTAGAACCTTGGCTCAAACCAGTCCTGGTCTTAACACCTGAAACCACCATGCTGCCTCTTAGATTTATGGAACCTGCCCATTAACACTGGGTACCATTGGGTTTTACCCCCAACAATGCTCCAATGCACATTTCAAGACCAATAACTGCCTGCGTAATGTGGTTACCAGTCTTAAGGGAAGTACCATGGAGAGTTTTGTGAGCATTTTTTCATACAACAGGAAGTTATCAGAATGTTGTCCTCACTGCTATGCTTTAGGCACTATTCTTAAAGACATAAAGGTTGGATCCTCTTATATTCACAGCAAGTACCCAAGATCTCATTAGGGACTAGTGTTGCCACCTGGCCGGTATTTTACTGGCCTGGCTGGTAAAAACAATGGATGATCCCAATGTTATTAATAGGAAAAAAAGATAAATATATAGGAAGGCCGGTATTTTTTTTTAAATGTGGCAACCCTATTAGGGACTACCAGCCACCAACTCGACTTCCCTTTCTGTGCCCCCTTTACTGGGCCCCACTGCAGTCGCAGGTTCTACTCCAACTATAGTTGGCTATAAATATTAATTATATCTTAGTTGGGATTAATTATATCTTAGTTGGGATCAAACAGGGTACTGTTTTATTATTACAGAGAAAAATCATTTTTTCAAATTTGAATTACTTTTAAAATAGAGTCTATGGGAGATGGCTGTCCCTGATTTGGAGCTTTCTGGATAAACCATACCTGTACATGGTCAAGTGGGCATATAGTTGACATTTTTTCTCATGGTATGTTGGCCAATGTGCAAAGTGTAAAAAAAGGTTGAAATCATGTAAAGGATCTCAGCAACTGATGATTTCCAATGATCCAGGCACAAGCAAAACATACAACTTAGAATGTGTTAGATATTCTGCATCATCTATGTTATCAACTGCATAGAATGAATCCTTGGTGTCAATTAGTGCAGACCTAAGGAAAGGAAGAATTAAAAGTTAGGCAGGTTAGAAGGAGTAAAGGTGGCCATACATGGGCAGATTAAACCTGCCGATATCAGTCCTTTAGACCAATTCAACACCTTATCTGCCTGTGTAGGGGCTTCTGATGGGTCTCCCTGATCGATATCAGTCCAAAAATTTGAGGTTTGATTTTTCCTGCGATCGAGAACCACATTGACTAGTTGATGCAGTCCTATGACCCGTTGGCACCCAAACTGTTAGGTCATCCATACTGTTGGGTCTATTGGTTTTCTATTACTCTACTACACCTCCTAGTAAATTATTTGCCATGTAGAAATATAATTTCGACCAACTGTGTTTGATCAGGTAACTGATGTCAGACTGCTAAAATTCTGAACACAACTGTATGTATATTTTTTGTTTATATAGCCCTACCTGTATGCAATACCTGTATGTATGTAGCACTGTACAGCAGGGCAGTAACTATGCAACAAACAGGGGTCACTACACTAATAAATACAAATAATTACAACATACTGTTATATTAAAGATTAAGAGATAAGTGTTGAAGAGACAATAGCATAGAGGGCCCTCTATAGCTTATATAGCTTATACTTGCTGAGTTAGACACTTGTTGCAGTACTCTGGATATGCCGACTAGGGCAATTCACACACCACTAATCATGTTAATAATAATAATAATAATAATAATAATAATAGACCGGACCCCCATGCATGATGTAGACAGTGAATTTTTAAAACATTTTGCAACTGGTCTTCATTTTTAACTTTTTGTTGTGTTAATTATTTGGCAGCTTCTCTCCAGTTGGAAATTCAGCAGCTGGTTGCTAGGGTTCTGTTTACTGAAGCAAAATGGAGTGGTTTGAAGAAGAGGCTGGGATATAAATAGGCTAAGTAATATAAGTAACCACAGTAATAAAACTTTAGCCTCACAGAGCAATAGGTTTCTGGCTGCCGGGGTTGGTGACCCCTATTTGCAAGCTGTAAAGGGACAGAATAAGAAAGCAAATAATTTCAAAAGTATAAAAAAGAAAACCAACAGTTTAAACATTCTATAACATAGTAATTTACTTAAAGGTGAACAAACCCTTTTAAAGACACTCTTGGAAGATAATTATATCCTAATAAGACAACTGAGACTAGTACAGTAAAGTTATCTTTAAACTGTGTGATAGAGACTGTGGTGCAATAATCCTGACATGGCTGCTACTCTCATGCCCTTGCCTTTTTATCCCTTAATGCTGATAAATATAAAGTGAGAATACTGTTAGGAGTCTATGAATTCTATGTACTTGAACTGTGCTTTTTTTAACTGTGCAGGTCATATATTAACGTTTGTAATTTATAACAAACATTCTATATGAAGCAGCTTTGTGTACTGTCTGCTGGAGTGTTTCTTTTGGATTTGATTTATCGGTATGACATCTATTATCTGTTTTTTCTAGGAAACTCAGAAATATATTATTCTTTATTTGTACTGATATTTTATTATTTTATAATAAAACAAGACCTTGTACTGAGCATACATAAATGCTAATAACATAACAGTCCTGTTGTGGTTTTTAATGTTTAAATGTTTTTAGTAGGCTTAAGGTATTGTGCTTCACATTATGGAAGAATCCACAACTCCCAAAATCCTACTCTTGAGGACAAGCACCGGTTAGTCATTTTACTTAGAAGACTGACTCATTGTAGAATTGGTTAGGGAAAAGAACCAGACTACTAAAGTTTCTGCTCTCCTAATTAGCAATAAGGGAAGGCTAAAGTTCATTGTCTGTATGATTACTAACCACTGAAATGAAATATGTGCTCACGTTTAGTCAGTTTCCGAAAATAATAATTTCAGTACCAAAAACTACTGTTTCTTGAAAATAGTCGTACAGTTGCTTTGGAAACTGAATTGGCGCTCTTTGTTTCTTGGCTGTGAAAAACAAAATAATATTTTTTGGCATTTGTGCTTTTTTGGGATTTCATTTTCAAAACAAAATTACATAGCAAGTGATCCGTGTCCAGTTCCTTTCATCCTAAATCAGCTTCTTAATTCTGAAATTTTGTTGAAATAGTAACTATTTACACAGAGGTGCAAATCAGGTCATCTGGAAAATAAAGTGTGGTGTTTGTGCAGATGGCCTGTAGATGTCACTGTGCTCAGACTTATACGGGGCATGCTTCCTGGATAGCATAAAATTGAAAGTTACTGTTATGTAATGCCTGCTTGACTCTGCTAATAAAGCACTGTTATACTCTTCTCATCCTCAACTACCCAAAATATAACAGATTGACGACTAGATGGCTCTTCTACCTCTGCAGCAGCCTGCAGCTTTTCTTCCAAACCCTGTTGATCCTACCATACCTTTTACTGCTTGGATCCGTATGTTTGAAAATTACATTATTGCTGCTGACCAAGGGGAGATTTCTGCTGCTAGAAAGCGTGCTTTACTTATTCACTGTCTGGGAGCAGATGGACAGCGTATATGCTATACATTACCATTACCTGATGATACTTATGAAACTGCTCTTACTGCTATAAAGTACTTTTTCGTGCCAAGAGTAAATGTGATTGCTGAAAGATATAAATTCGCCAACGTGGACAACATAATGGGGAATCCACAGAACAATTTGTAGCAGCTTTGAGAGAGCTGGTTGTTACCTGTGAATTTTGGAATCTAACAGATGAAATGCTAAGAGACCAAATAGCAGAAAAAACAAACTCATCTCGCATTAGAGAGAGACTGTTCCTAGAGCAGGATTTAACCCTTGCAAAGACTATTACAGTTGCTAGCCAAATTGAAACAGCAGTGGCAGAGGCTAAAACTCTTGAGTCAGGGAACTGCTCGGATGTACAGATTGTGAATTCAACACGGTGGCCTAATAATGCACAGGCAAAATACAGTGATAAGGAAAGGGATTCACCTACACTGCAAAACCGTGCAGCAAATACAAATAGAAAATACTGCTTTCTCTGTGGTTCAACACAACACACTGCAAATCATGTTACATGTCCTGCAAAAACTTTACAGTGCCACAACTGCACAAAAGTAGGACATTTTGCTAAGATCTGCCATAGTTCTGCTAAAGATGTTCATGAAGTCACTACTACAAATGTCACAGTATTAAGTGTGGATAAAGCTGGTACATTTATTCCAGACAAGTTTATATGCACTGTCAGTTTCAGTACTGTGTCTGCTGACAAGGGACATTCTATTAACCTGATGCTTGATACAGGTTCAGCTGTTTCTATACTATCAAATGATATTTTCTTGAAATACTTTGCAAGGTGCTTGTTGCACCTGCCCTGAAACTGGTCAGTTACTTAAAGGATCCAATCCCTGTGCTTGGTTGCTTGCCAGTGACTGTACAATTTGAATCAAATACTGCAAAATGTGACTTTTACATTGTGAATAAGGGTACTGCTATACTTGGAAGGGATCTCTTTGCTGCATTAAACCTACAATTAGTTGTTGGTCTCATTACTAAAGCACCAGTGCCTGCCACACAGCCAGTGTCTAAAATTTCACCACAAAGCAAAACTTTTCTGGGTTGTGCAAAGAACGTTGTACACAAAGTTAAGTTGAGACCAGATGTAAAACCAGTACCATTCCCTGATTCAGCATGGGAAAAACTTGCTATTGATATTGTCGGTCCTTTTACAGATGCTCCTATAGACTATTGATTTGCTATAATCTTGATTGACTATTACAGTAAATGGACTGAAATTGCATTTGTTTCTCATATAACATCAGCTACAGTAATAACATTTCTGTCTACAGTCTTCAGCAGAGAAGGTAATCCAAATATCAGACAACGGACCACAGTTTGTCTCTTTGAATCCTTTCTGAGAGAGAGGAATATTGTGCATAGTAAATATTCAGTGTATTACCCACAAGAAAATGGAGAAATTAAGCGATTCAATAGAAGTCTGAAAGAAGCACTTCTTGAAAAAATCTTGAAAAGTATTTACAACAGAGTTCCTACATAACTACAGAGCAACACGCCATGCAACAACCCAATCATCTCCTGCTGAATTATTACATGGCAGACAGATGCGCACTAAGTTACATGTTGCAGACATCAAACTTCCACAAAATACGGTGCTTACAAAATCATCTACTGCTGACATTGTGAAACGTCAACAAGCCAAATGCAAGGCTTATACTGAGAGAAAACGTGGTGCCAGAGAGGTACACTTTCAGTCTGGATCTTTAGTCAGAATTAAGAAACCAGGAATACTGAAACAAGGACAATTTAAATTTACTACACCACTAGAAGTGAGACTCCAGCGAGGACCATACACATATGAACTGTATGATGGACGTATATGGAATGCAAGTCGTCTTGCTCCTGTTAGATACGACTTTTGAGATGCTCCATTTGATGAAGGACATTTTCCTACTCCTGATGTCAACTGCAATAGGCCTGAAGAAAGTGAACCTATAAGGCATACTGAGAGAATCAGAAAACTACCTGCATGGACCAAGGACTTAGTGATGTGAAGAATGTATAATATTGTTTTAAAATGCATACTGTTTAATTGTTGCTTTTATTATAGTTGTCCAAATGCTTTCCTACTACAGGGGGAATATGTGATGTATGTGCAGATGGCCTGTAGATGTCACTGTGCTCAGACTTATATGGTGTATGCTTCCTGGATAGCATGAAAGTTACTGTTATGTAATGCCGCATGACTCTGCTAATAAAGCACTGTTATACTCTACTCATCCTCGACTACCCAAAACATAACACAAAGCTGTTAAGAATTTGTACTGCAAGAATTTTTACTGTTCTTCTGAATGTTGTGCATTTTGCATAGATTCTATTACACTGAGGTTCTGTAGAGCATTAAACATGGGCAGACATCAGCTAGCTTGGCTGAAAATTGCTAGAGTGGGCCATTATTATCTATCTATGTGTTGCCATCAAATTGCAATTGCCTGACTAGAGTCAATGCATGCTATTGGTTACATGTCCAGAAGAAATGACACCTGTTTTGTGAATATCTCTGCACCCTAACATCTGATGACTGGGACTAATATGACAATAATGTTCAGTACATCCTGTGTATGAGTTATGTACACATTAAAGGTAAAATAAAGGTAAAAATGAAATTAGACCTGTCACGAAAACGGGACTCTCAACCACACATAACTCTTGGGTTTGGCTATAAGGGGTTACACTCAGTCTCTCAATCAACTTACACACAGGTTAGACTAATATCAGACACCCCAAAACATAGCAACATCCACAAAATTCATTTGCTGCCACCATCTATCATTAACAGGCAATAGAACCCTAATGTGACTACTTCCCTGCCCTCTATCACAGGTAATAATTGTGGATGTGAATCCTATAACACAGGAGATATGGATCCTTTCCTATAATCCATATTTTTCTCCTAACTATCCCCCCTGCTGCTCTAGGTCCACAACTCTGTTCTTGCTGATTAAAGAACTGACTGGCCCAGCTTCCTTGCCCAAATGGTGTGACTCCAAATTGTCTCAGAAGGCAGATATGGTTGACTTTTTTAGGCTACTATGGGGCAGCAGGCAAAACCCCCCAAACTTATCCATGTACCATTGCCCTCATTACCACCCTTGTTTCTGCCTCAAGACACGTAAATGTTAAATTGTTTTCCTTGGCCTCACAAAACTTTAGTTCTGTAATAATTGATGACTGAACTTCCAGTTATTTTTATAACACAGCATTCTGACCACAGTGGGGTTAGCTGCTATCCAAAACCCATTGCTCCCGTCACTGTAGGAGTTTAATACCATGATAAATGAGCAGAGAGCCTGTGAAAAGATATCATTTTATGAAAACAGAAAACTGCCCAGCTCAACTCAGCATATAAAGTTAACTGGAAATAATTAACAATAAACATTTTAGCATGATAGTATCCGAGTAAATATTTTTAGAAGTAGACATTTTCCATGGTGCGTGAGTAACAAACCTACAAGTCAATGGGTAAAAGAGATTACAATTGGATTGGTACAACGCATTCTGTATCACCAATTATTTGAACATCAGTTTCCAAGATATTAAAAAAAAAAAGAGTTTTATTGCTATGAGTAATTACATTATGATACTTGTATAGTGTTCTGCCATTTTCTGTAGGATTATAAGGCTTTTGGTAGAGTGGCCAAAGAGATGTGTAAAAAGGTGTGTTTTCCATTTAAGTTCTCAATAGTGGAAGATGTATGCAAGGGAGATGTTTCTAAACCGAGAATGGTTTCTCTGTTTAAAGGATTTTTCTGTCTGGCCCTGGAAGCTATAGTGTTTTGGAAGGAACAGGCAAGCCAATTCAGTGGTTCAGCTAGCATATTGGGACTCACTTTTCACAGTGTATTTAATTGCAGTGAGACTGTTAGGAAGGTCTCTCTGAGCAGGGCACAGAGCAGCAATGTTATCTATCTGTGTTAGGAACTCCCAGAGGGGCCGGGGTGCTGCTTGCAACCGCAAGGAGCAGACGGAGCCTGTTATCAAGTGACCAAGAGTCTGTCTGAGAAATTGAGGAAAGCCAAGAGACTGAGCAACCTCCCTAAGGAAGTACAGGGGTAACCCCAACCTATATGTATTTTATTGGTAGTCCACAATGGGCCTAGTTTAGTGAGAGAACTCATCAAATTTGTGAAGGTAGAGCCCAGAGTGCAGGATTTATTTTTATGATTTATGTTTTGTATGCTGAAATGGTCCTATGTCTGCATAAACTGCCTTAAAGTGAAGAAAGTGTCTGTTGTCAATCCACAAGCTTACAGACTGCATTGAGAGTGCTTCACATCAGTGTTAACCGCAGCTGGCGCTGACCAACATATTCAATGGAGTCGCTGCTATTAATATCAATGCGGCCTTATTGAAACACACAACATGACAAACGATGGCAGTGGGTATACAGATAAACAAGCCTCAGTGGAAGTGCCGAAAGAACAAAATGCGTTTGTTTATCAGTACTCCAACTGCCGCTGTTTGTCACGTTATGTGTTTCAAGAAAGCCACATTGATATTTATAGCAGCGACTCTGTTGAAAATGTTGGTTAGCACCAGCTGCGGGTAACACTGATGTGAAGCAAGTTTCGGATTGAAGTTGCCAAACTCCCACAAGAGCAGCAACTGACTAGGAGACACTACTCGGCTTGGGAGAATTTGAGCCGTTTCACCAAAAATTCGCTGCAGCGAAATGTCGCCAACGCCCATTAAAGACTATGGGCATCAAAATTTTTTTGACGAGCGTCATTTTTTTTGAGGCACGATGCAATACAACTCTATGGGCGTCATTTTCGCTGCAAAACAATTCACCCATCCCTAGACACTACTACATGAGGGTGAGCTCCGCCATCTACACATCCTTATTTTGTGCATTGAGAGTGGCCTGGGAATGGGGGCAGTGAAGGTGATGGAATTTAATTAGGGTTGCCACCTTTTATTTCTTTGAAAACAGGCAGGGGCAGGATGGTGATGGGGGGGGTGGGACGGTGACAAAGAGAGGGACAGGCTTAGTGACGTCAGGGTGGGTGCCATTGGGGGTGGGCCAGGTGATATCGGGGGAGGTGGAGGATGACATCAGGGGTGGGACTGATGCTGTGGCGCTTATCGATTGGCTGGTCGCCATGTCAGTAACTTGAATGTCCTGTCTGGATTTCCTCATTTTTTCACCCAGGCAGCCCTTCCAAAAACCAGGCTGTCCGGGTAAAATCCGGACAGGTGGCAACCCTAAATTTAATCCAAAAGCATGAGTAAATTAGACTGCCAAGCCTACAAGTCTCTGTCCACAAAGAGGTTGAGATGTCCCAGTCCAACTCCTTATTTTCTTTGATCATTAAAGTTATATCTGTAATGATTCTTCTCCATTTTTAAACGTTTAACATAACAAATAGTACAACAGGCCTATTTTCTTATTTTTTTTTAGAAACTGTTATTTTAAAAGTGCATTATTCTTTTGATATAAAATATGTACACAATAGAATCTTATTTTTATCAACATGCATCCATGTGCCTCCCATTAGCAAAGCTAAAGACCTTTTGTTACTTTCAGTAAATGTCTTTTCTAAAGGTAATGTGGGAAAGCCATAGACTTGAGGTCCCAAGCATTCTCAATAACAGGTCCCATACATGTACTTTAGTGACCTTACGAAAGATTAAGGTTTCAGTGGCAAGTGACTTTATCCTGAACCAATAACTCTAAAAACCACTGATGTATGGTTAAAGCAAATTTACAGGAAATGTATAACTGAGCTCAAAAATGCATTCTTTCGCTTTTAACAAAAAATATTATATGCAAAACCATGCTTACAATTATACTGTATGCATAGTAGCCATGGCTGGTGCAGCCTTTTCTGTGTCATTCAAACACAAAACTGCTGCAACTTATTTATGAAAAAACGTAAACATGAACAACCCGAAAATTTTAATTGATTTAAAAAAAAAAAAAAACGAATGTCAGAAAGGCAACATCTTCAAAAGGTTCAACGGACTTCTGTCATTGACTTCTACATAAGCTCGGCAGGTTTTAGGTGGTGAATAGTCAAATTAGAACTGTTTCCAAGGTCAATGTATGTATAATAAATCTCACATGCAAATTAAAATTGGTGGTTTTAAATTTGAATTTGTGAGTTTTGACCAAAAAAAATTGAATTTGAATTTACCATTTGAACCTTAGTAAATCTACCCTCTAAAGTAATTGCTTTTTAAAAAGCAATTACTTTAATTGCTTTTTAGTTAATATTTATTTGGCACCATCATTCCCTGTAGCACTTTACAGAGTAAACTTTGGCAAAAATAATATAAATGCAAGTTATACACTAAATGGCAGTGTGTTGGGAGTTTCCTTAAATGAGAAGGATCTAGGGGTCTTTGTAGATAACACGTTGTCTAATTCTGGGCAGTGTCATTCTGTGGCTACTAAAGCAAATTAAAAAAGGGCATTAACTCAAGGGATGAAAACATAATTATGCCTCTTCATAGGTCCCTGGTAAGGCCTCATCTGGAGTATGCAGTGCAGTTTTGGACTCCAGTCCTTAAGAGGGATATAAATGAGCTGGAGAGAGTGCAGAGACTAAGTGCAACGAAATTGGTTAGAGGGACGGAAGACTTAAATTATGAGGGTAGACTGTCAAGGTTGGGTTGTTTTCTCTGGAAAAAAGTCGCTTGCGAGGGGACATGATTACACTTTACAAGTACATTAGAGGACATTATAGACAAATAGCAGGGGACCTTTTTACCATAAAGAGTATCACCGTACCAGAGGTCACCCCTTTAGACTAGAAGAAAAGAACTTTCATTTGAAGCAACGTAGGGGGTTCTTCAAAGTCAGGACAGTGAGGTTGTGGAATGCACTGCCGGGTGATGTTGTGATGGCTGATTCAGTTAATGCCTTTAAGAGTGGCTTGGATAATTTTTTGGACAGACATAATATCAAAGGCTATTGTGATACTAAACTCTATAGTTAGTATAGGTATGGGTATATAGAATTTAATTAAAAGTAGGGAGGGGTGTGTTTGGATGCTGGGTTTTCATTTGGAGGGGTTGAACTTGATGGACTTTGTCTTTTTTCAACCCAATTTAACTAACTATGTAACTAAGTACAAGTTATCTATACAGACAAACACTTCACCAAAATGCACCAAAACATTCATAATAAGGTGAACAGGGCTGGAACACTCCCTGTATTATTACTCTGAATAAAACAGTGAAATATAGGAATAATAAAAATAAAAAAATAAAAAAGTTCTGATCTCTGAGTAGACTAGACAGCTGGTATTTTGGAAGTTTCTATTGCCGTAGTTCTTTAGTTTGCTTGAGAAACTTTGTGGGTATTTGAAAAAGTCTTGATTTAAAATGACAGATTTTACTAAATGAAGCAAGTGCAAGATGGGGCGACACTGTTAAATGCTCTACTTGCTGCTAAGGAAAACTCATAGTTTTAATGGCCAAACATACAATAATAGTTATGTACTCTTCTTACCGCATTGTGAAGGGATTTCTATAGAAACAAAGTTTCTGTTGCACAAATGGACGTTTGCTGCTGCCAGATGACAGATTGGCTTGATCTCATTGGACTCACAAATAACTTCCATACATGTATTATAGCAGGGGTCCCCAAACTATTTTAACCATGAGTCACATTCAAAAGTAAAAAGAGTTGGTGAGCAACACAAACATGAAAAAGTCCCTTGGGTTGCCAAATAAGGGCTGTGATTGGCTATTTGTTAGCCCCTATGTGGACCTATGGGCTAACAGGGTGCTCTACTTGGCACTATACTTAGTTTTTATGCAATTAAAACTTGATTCCAAGCTTGGAATTCAAAAATCAACACCTGCTTTGAGGACCCTGAGAGCAACATCCAAGGGGTTGGAGAACAACATGTTGCTCACGAGCCACTGGTTGGGGATCACTGCTTTATAGAAAGGCTGAGGATAGATATAAGGAATGAAGAGGTGATGTTTATGTAAGTTAATGTCAATGTTTTTCATCCAGCACCATGGAATTTACACTGCTTGCATTTATTTAATGGAAATATTAAGACATGTTTCAGGGCTTTTGGTTTTCTCTAGAAGCTACAACATTTTCTTGCAGATCCTGTCTCAACTATAGAGAATATGCTATTCCCCTCAAAGCTTTTTCTGTCAACATAAACTTTTTCAATCTTACAACATAACAGGCTGGCACATTTGCTCATTGGCTTAGTATGAATTCTGTGAAGCAAGTCAAAATATAACAAATTCTGATTTCAACTAACAGTGATCAGTGTTATATTGCCACCGGAGGTATCTTCTTCTTCTTCAGTCTTTGTCTTCCAATTTAAATTATAGGGTGAGTGTTTAGTCATTGGTTAGTTGCTTAAGGCTATAGGAAGGAGCAGTGTTTTTGTTTGACTTTGGTTATAGTGACAATAATTACAAAGGTGGTAAAACTAATGTTTATCTTATTGTGCCAGTTTACTAATGAGAATTCCATCAACATTTATCTTACCACTGGGAAGAATTTGCAGAGCACCAAGTTAGCTCCTTGGAATAGAGCTTTGCATAACTTTTGATGCGGTGAAGTAGGATAGGCTTTTATTTTCACACTTAGGGGCACATTTACTTAGCTCGAGTGAAGGATTAGAATGGAAAATACTTCGAATTTCGAAGATTTTTTTGGCTACTTCGACCATCGAATTGGCTACTTCAACCTTCGACTACGACTTCGACTTTGAATCGAACGATTTAAACTAAAAATCGTTCGACTGTTCGACCATTTGATAGTCGAAGTACTGTCTCTTTAAAAAAAACTTTGACTACCTACTTCGCCACCTAAAACCTACCGAGCACCAATGTTAGCCTATGGGGACCTTCCCCATAAGCTTTCTAAGCTTTTTTTGATCGAACGATTTTTCCTTCGATCATTCGATCAAAGCATTTGCGGTAAATCCTTCGACTTCAATATTCGAAGTCGAAGGATTTTACTTCGAGGTTCGAATATTGAGGGTTAATTAACCCTCGATATTCGACCAATAGTAAATGTTCCCCTCGGTGTCAACCTGGAAAAACAATATAGCACTGATAATGTAATCACTGATCAACCCATACATTAAAATTCCCCTTAACACCTGATAGCCAAAGAAAAGTTTTGGCTCCTTTGACATTAGTCAATTTGCTGGTTCATAATTACATGAGCTAGAATGGTGCATGGTTACCTTGTACAATCACATAATTTCTCAGAAATCATAGTGAAGATCTCCCATCCTTCTTTGAAATCCCATCCCATCCTTCATTGCAGCTAATGTGTTCCAAACCCTGGGTATTTTCTTCGCTCACCTTTACTTTCCAAATTCTCCAATCATTACAACCAGTCTAGGCCTGAGGAACTCTACTCCATGATACAGCTTCTGATCCCTGAATGGTTACAGAGTGTACCTCCTCTGTCCTCTTCGACATTAATATCAGCATCCAACTCAGTCCAGTGACTATGGATTCAGTGCATGCCCGATTGCTTCTATGTCTGCATGCATTTTAGGGACCATTTCCTATAACCCAAAACACAAGTGCTAAGACACTTAGGGTTGCAAAAATATGTGAAAATATGGCAGTTGTACTCATTTCCTGCACTTTATATATGGCTCCTTTTGTTTTCCAGTGTTTGCCATCAATCAGTGTACAAAGTAAAACACACGACACAGGTATAAGTGTCACCCGGTACCTGCAACGCCAGAGAGAAATTTTGGGTGCTGTTTGTGTAGGTGTGGTCTGATAACAAGAGCTTGTTTCCTGATTCATTGTAATTTGTGCCAAAAAGAGTTAGTTCCCAAGGGACAGGGAGATAAACATTTCAGTGGAATTACCTTATCACCTGAAGTAATAGTTCTACGGTATTCAAGGGTTTTTCCTTTTTGTATGTTTTGATTCTTAATTCCTGTGTATTTTATTTGTATTATTATAAGTACATGTAAATTCTTCTGAAGTTGTTATTTATACAGAATAACCAGAAAGAAAACAGATTGCACAACTGAAAAAAAATGCTTCTGACAGAAGGATTGTACTGCAATGCTGAGGCTTGTCAGTGGAATGCGTGTATTGGAATCCAGTGCATTGCCATACCCCAGCAACTGCGATTCAGGGGAAAGTGTCCTTATAGCAAGTAGATGGGACATAATTGGGTCATTCTGACTTAAGACGGTTAGTGTCATCATATCTATCAGATAATATTAATATATAAATTCATATAATTATTATGAAGCATTTCACTGGACCCACAAGGTAATCTCATCACATCATTGAAATGCTACCTTTATTTCAGCAATAACTTATCTGTGAAGGTGAAGAGACCTGTGCATGCTTCTAAGGCAGTAACAAGACCTATAAAGGTAATGAACGTGCTCAATATTTGAGAGTTTAACACAGTTTAATGAATGTTAAACAGTCCCTGCTCAGGCTGACCATATTTCTAGCGTTTCCTTGCATCAATTAATACAACAGTGCATAAATTATTAGAAATATTTAGTGGCGGTGCAAAAGCAAAGTCCTTACTTTAAGACCAGGATAGATATCAACAGAGACATGATTCATATCTACATGCAGTAATCTCATGGTCCCACCACCTTGGTTTAGTAGGAGAGTAAACTTGTTGTGCACAAAGTCCTTAGCCTGAAGTAATCTGCATTTTGAAGCCACATTAAGAAGGATTCCATCATAAGTCACAATGTGCTTATTTCCAATCAAGACTGCAAGCTGAAAGCTTATAATTCTTATTACTTAGCTTTTATTTCCATACACGAGAATGCATTGTAACACTGCACATTTTATTCCAAATCAAAACATCAAGAAATATAAATTTTAAATTAAAGTGAAATGGAAAACCGAACCTGGTTAGTGTAAGAAAGGGCTAAAAGGAGCCAAAAAGCCTTTCATAAGCAATTGCATGCAAAGTGAAGCCTTCTGAAATCAGAAGGCCTTTACTTGTCTCATGTCATACACACAGGACTGCCTAGATACCAAAAATGAGTTTTAATTCTCCCATAAGGCATCAGGGGTCAGAGACATGCAAAACACTCCTTTATGTCTCTTTGGCCAACTATGGGGCAAATTTCTAAAGGGCGAAGTGACTAACGCAGGCGAAAATTCTCCAGCGTCACGTCATTTTGGTACCTGCACGATTTTCTAACGGTCGCTGGTGTAAATTCGCTAGCGAAGGAGATAGACTCTAGTGGTACTTTGCTCCCTAACGCCTGTCGAATTTGCACTCTGGCAAATTTGCATGATTTACTGAACGTTACCTCTTGCACCAGACTTGCCTTCGCCACCTCAGGCGAAGTGCAATAGACAAATATAGTTGAAAATTTTTCAAAGTCCCAAAAAAAGCTAGCGTCTTTTCCTTTTTCAGGGTGATAGGCTGGAAAAGAGTGTACATTTTTTTAGGGGGTAACAGGCTTCCCCCCTACATTTCCTAACATATGGCACATAATCTATACACTGGGCTCATGTGTAGGGCAATATAACAACTTTATTTTATTTTATTAAGGTTTCCCAGGCTTGTGTGGCACTGGGAACAATATCAAAGAGGTTGAGCAACATGTTGCCTGCAAGCCACTGGTTGGGGAACACTGGCCAAGAATATACAACAAATCTTTTGTATTGAGCAGGAATGCTTTTATAAAGGCATGAGCAATTTTCCCAAAAGAAAAGGGGAAAAAATGAGTGCAGCCTCCTTGCAGCCTTGACTAGTAAGTACTGTACAATATTATGGTTTCCCCCTGACATCCATGCACAGATTTTCATCTTGAACACCACAAGAAACGAATTAAATTTTAGCTTGTTTTTGCAGATCTCAACAATAGCTATAACAGCATATAATCTGTAGACATCTTGCCTAATTTATATTACATCTAATCAGTAAAAATAAGAACTAAGATTCTGCAGGATAAGGTTGTAAGGTTTAGAACAATGCCCTTTATTCTGTGGCTTTTCTGTAGATCTGCTTTTCTTAACTGGTTGAGAGACTATAATCATATCTGTAATGTTAAAGCCTGTTTTTCATTATTGCAAATGGTATTTCATATGAAAGTATCTCCTGCCAAAGCTACATTAGCATAAAGGAAATTATTGTAAATAATTGTTATTGTTAAAGTTGAAAGAGTTTGTGAGTTGAATTTCAGAAATGGCAGAATGTTGTGGTCTCTTTAACTTTTCAGAAATATCCAGTTCAGTCAGCTGCAATAAATGTGATTTACTAATACAAGTGTTAGTCATTGAGGGAATGCTATACACTAAGGGGCCCATTTACTTAGCTCGAGTGAAGAAATAGAATAAAAAAAAACTTCGAATTTCGAATGATTTTTTTGGCTACTTCGACCATCGAATGGGCTACTTTGACCTTCAACTACGACTTCGAATCGAACGATTCAAACTAAAAATCGTTTGACTATTTGACCATTCAATAGTCGAAGTACTGTCTCTTTAAAAAAAAACTTCAACCCCCTAGTTCGCCACCTAAAAACTTCCGAAGTCATTGTTAGCCTATGGGGAAGGTTCCCATAGGCTTTGCTATCTTTTTTTGGTCGAAGAAAAACCGTTCAATCGATGGATTAAAATCCTTCGAATCAAATCAAAACTATTGGGCCTCGTTGAAGGCAATATTTTGCCATAGTCATCGGATCTACTTTATTGGATGTCATGCTAACATCCAAGGAATTACATTTTAATAAACTCACAAAAGCTATCTATCTGTCTATCTCATCATCATCATCTATCTATCTATCATCATCATCTATCTATCTATCTATCATCTATCTATCTATCATCATCATCTATCAATCTATCTATCTATCATCTATCTATATATCTATCTTCATCATCATCATCATCATCAACATCTATCCATCATCATCATCATCATCATCAACATCTATCCATCATCATCATCATCATTATCTATCTATCTATCTATCTATCTATCTATCTGTCTGTCTGTCTGTCTATCTTCATCATCATCATCATCATCATCATCAACATCTATCCATCATCATCATCATCTATCTATCTATCTATCTATCTGTCTGTCTGTCTGTCTGTCTGTCTATCTATCTATCTATCTGTCTGTCTGTCTGTCTGTATATCTATCATCATCATAATCTATTTATCTATCTATCTATCATCTATCTATCTATCTATCTATCTATCGATCTATCTATCGATCTATCTATCTATCATCATCTATCTATCTATCTATCAATCATCATCATCATCATCATCTATCTATCTATCTATCTATCTTTCAATCATCTATCTATCCAAGACACACAGAGATGCATGTATAAAAATATACCCACCACATCCAAACCAGAACCAAACATCTACTAGTCGTCTAAAGGTGGCCATCATCATCTATCTATCTATCTATCATCAATCTATCTATCTATCTATCATCTATCTATCTATCTATCTATCATCTATCTATCTATCTATCTATCTATCATCTATCTATCTATCTATCTATCTGTCTGTCTGTCTGTCTGTCTGTCTGTCTATCTATCATCATCATCATAATCTATCTATCATCATCATCATCATCATCTATCTATCTATCATCATCATCATCTATCTATCTTTCATCTATCTATCTTTCATCTATCTATCTATCTTCATCATCATCATCATCATCATCCAAGGAATTACATTTTAATAAACTCACAAAAGCTATCTATCTGTCTATCTCATCATCATCTATCTATTTTTCAATCATCTATCTATCTATCTATCTATCTTCATCATCATCATCTATCTATCTTTCAATCATCTATCTATCCAAGACGCACAGAGATGCATGTATAAAAATATACCCACCACATCCAAACCAGAACCAAACATCTACTAGTCATCTAAAAGTGGCCATACACGGGCAGATAATGCTGCTGATTGATTTTTCTGAGCAAAGCTTCTGTCTTTTCTTGTCCTTCAATGGTTTTAATGTTGCATCATAATAAGCATCCTTTAGTGTTACAAGAGGCCCTAAAACGATGAGATTACATTTTACTTCATGTAAATGAACTCTCCTACTGTGACAAAACATATTACATATTTTGAGTAAAAACTCTGTATGTTGACTTAATGAGTAACAGTATTTTGCAATATGCTTCACACAACAAAGGGATGTAGTGGGGCTCCTTATTTTTAGTTAGATTGTCTTATGGGTAGGATATGTTTTCTGCTTTGTTTACAATATATTGAACATGTCAACCTGATCTAATGCCTAGTATCCAAATGTAAAATATTTTGGTACAAAATGATAAATGGAAGGAAAGAAACTTGGAATATAAAGCAATTAAGTCTACAGCTGTATTTACAGGTGCATTGTTCTGGTCATGTCATGTAAATTGGGCTAACACTAATGCTCATTGACTATACTCTTCCATATATGGATATAACAGGAAGAAATTTAAAATGTGATTTGATCTCAGTATGCCTTCTTTAAAAAAAGATTATCATTAGCCCAGCTGGCAGAAACATTATTCAGATTCTTACTTTGAAGTTCTGTCTGCATTTGTTTGACAAGGTTATTAAGTCTTTCAAATTAAATTGGTAGGTCATGTCGAAGCGCCTGTCTCAGTCGAATCTGTTTACACATGTGGTTGAAAGACTTTGGTATATTCTGCAACACTCCTGCTATGTCCTGGGAGATTTGTGTATGCCACCCAGCTGCCTCATGGATGAATTCATACTGTTGCACTTGTAAAATCAAAAATTGTATGTAATTCTGTTGTCATATCTTGTGTGTACAGTGTAGAATGCCATATGTGTTGCCTACAGATACAATTTAAATGCTTCATGCCTATGATTAAGGACCAGATAGGTCCAAAATGCATTAGACGTTGATGCATTTGACTCAAGATTTTATGCTGCTATTTTACATTGCTTCCGGCGGAAGTCACATAAGAATAAAGATGTAAACATTTTATTATCCTGCTATTTTTTACACAGCATAATAAATATGCCCCCACAACTTTCTGTTCTTGCAATCACTGGCCAACTTGAGATAAGAATAATTTTACAACTTTACATAGAATTTGTGTGTCTGTGTGTCCACATCATTAGAACTGATAATAATCTCTTGAGCTGAGCTAAAAACATGACACCAGTGGAGGTTATGTTTAACTCTTAACTTGAATGTCCTGACAACACCAATAGCCCAGGTTTCACTGAATGTCCTGCAAAAGTTTCCTTTCCAAGTACTTGCTGATAGACTTAGTGGAAATTACCTTTGCTGAGCAACAATTCTTAGAAATGTGCAAAGTAGCACTAATGACTCAAATCTAAGACTCTTGAATTCCAAGAATCCACAGAAATATGCTATTTTGCTTTAGCTTTTTTTTAACGTGGAGTATTTGACACAGACACAGTTTATTCTTAATGATAAGATTGTTTATTCCAAAGTGTTTTATTATTTTCCTACTTATACTATGTAAATGATATCCCTAAAAATAACATGAGGCAGATGTGTATACTCTTGTTCTGTAAGTTTCTAAGGAAAGTGACTTCTGTTCAGCAAATAATAAATAAAAAACCTTTGCAATATACTTTAAATGGTTCATTTACAGATGGCAGGGAGGGTTGAAAAGTGCAAAAAATATAATAATTTCATTAAAGGAACTTAAGTTGAAATGCACCCCTTGCCCTTCCTTATTGCTGTGCTTGGCAGAGCTCAGTCTTCTGTGTCTTCAGTTCCAAATTGAGTGCAGCTGCACCTACTGAAACAGGGGAACCCTGAAGTTACTGCCAATTCCAAACAAGGAGGCAGTTCCATGGTTCCCTCAACACTTTGCTCAATCAATGGAGTTCACTTGGGTGCACATATCACTCGCACACCGAACACTTGAAATTACATCCGTGAACACCATAAATTATACCAGTCAGAAAATATTCCGTACAACTACTCCCAAATGTGATGGGGCCTATCGGCTCCCAGCGGGGGAGTCAGGACCAAGGAGGAAGCCCTTAGGGTCAAAGTTCAGGTTCAGGTTCAAGGTACAGGCAAGGGTTAAGGCAATAACAAGGTCAAAGTCCAGGCAGAGGTTCAGTGGCAGGCAGAATGAATCAGAATCAAAAGTCCAGGCAGGGGTCAAGGTCCAGAAATAACAATAATAAAGCACCCAGGAACATTAGCAAACAGGTCCTATACTTGGGCAGCGGCTAGGTGACCAGGGCGCCCTTTTATTTACGCCATTGGTGACATCATCGCGTCAGCATCATTGCGTCTGCGTCCCAGCGCCCATGTGGCCAGCATGGGCGCCTCCATCTTGAATCTCCCGCCGCCGGGAGAGGACGTGCTGCTGAGCGCTCCTGGCGGCCTTGATACCAATTTGCAGATGTATAATGCCAGCATTCTGAGAAAAATGCTGCATTGTGGGAAAACACATGGTATCTGCCCTAAAAAAAAAACTCGGATGCAAGTGCTTCTTGAAAAAGCAAGGGGTACGATTTTATATCACATAAATGTTGCAAGCTTAACAGAGAAACACTGGATGCATAGAAGAGAAATAATGAAGCTTGTGGAAAGTTAATACTGTATGTAAAGATTTGAGGCTTATATCACTTTCCCCTGCTTACTGCCATCCAAAATTTCACCAAGATTTTTGCAACAACTTTTAGACAAAATAACAAACATAATCATGATTTGTTAAACAATTACAAATTTTTGCCATTTTTGGATATGGAAAGAATTTTTACCCTGAGAGTAGACTTTTCATTAAATTAATAGACTTTTCATTAAATTAACTTATTGTATCATTATATTATACCAGCTCCAAGTGCATATACAACAGGCAGCTAAGAAACTCAAAAGCTATTTTTTAACATAAAACTGAAACTGGTAGCAACTGGGATGTTTCAAGCCATTTAATGGGTCTTGTAGTATAAACCCAAAAGCATGACTGCCTCCATTCACTGCAGCTGCAGTAAAACGTCCAGGCAGTTATGTACAGCTGGTTCAGCTGGCAAACTGCCTCCACTTGACTCCCCTCAGTCAGTAAAACAGTTTTCATTTGCTCTTTACTCAAGAACAAAAAGCATCTATTAGACAAAAAGCATATCTACCCAATTTTGCTCTACATCATAATGAAAACAAGTGTTTTGGATGAGTCACTTCCACTTCTTTGGAAACCCTTGACATAGGTATCTAATTTCTTATTTATTTCTACAATCTGAGTTTTCAAATGCAAACCAATGTTCCCAAGAAGGTTCTGTCAAAGTAAAAGTTACCAACAAAGCCAAAATGTATTCAAATAAATATTCTGATGTAATGAAGCGATGTGCAATTCTAGGCATTTAATTTATCCTCAAATACATGCATATAAGTCAATAATATAGTGAATAAAGTTCCCCCTCTTGTAAAATATAGGGATATTATAAGTTACCGAGGAGTTTCATGACCATATAAAAACACGAGGCCGAAGGTCATGGAACTCCGAGGTAACTTCTAATATCCTCATATTTTGCAACTGGGGGTACTTTATTTATTATAATGCACAAGTTTCAATGAGTCATGTGACAGAAATGACATCAGAACTCACCGTTTATAACTGATGACATCAGAACTCACCGTTTATAAGGATATAATTTACAGGATATTCATGGCTTTTGTGTATTATAACTAGATATAGTCGTCATATAAATAGTCTTATATATATTTAAATCCTGTATAGAAAATTCTGCTCTTGTAAGAGTAGAGGATTGTAGTGGAACAGCACTTGCACATATGTAGGGACTGGGCCTCTTAATAAAATAAAAGGAAGAATTGTGCACATTATAGGGAAATACTACAAGAGAACCAATGTTAGCCTAAGAAAAAAAGTGACTCTTGAGTGAAAGTCTGTATTTCAACAGGACAGTGATCCCAAACGAAAGCCCAAAGGAAAACTGATTGGCTCAGAGCCAAAAAAGTCAATGTCCTACAATGGCCCTTGCAAAGTCGTAATCTCAATGCAACTGAGAATCTGGATTTCTATGTGAAAATTGAGAAGTGATCCAACTAACCTATACAGTTTGGTACAAAGATTCCCAAAAAAATTAGGCAATATTACTTCTAAACAGAGTGCAAATATGGTAAATACCTTAAAGGATATGTAATGCCTACATTTTCCTACCATGTATATAAGTTGGGCACATCTCCCCCACCCAAATGGGATTTTTGTACTGCATACATCCCCTCTGTTTGCCAGCGCCATTACATTTCCCTAAAACAAATAGCAGCTTTCACCCGGGGGCCATTTTCCCTCTGATACATCACCAGTGCAAACAGAACATATGTGATGTAAAGTTCATGCAATTGAAGAATGCAGCAGAATTCACTATGATGAAAAGTCCTGCTTGGTATGAATACTGTAATGGTTACTCTGAGCTCAGGGGAGGGGGTTAGGATTTAAAAATAGGATCAAACAGCTAGAGTTTCTATGGGAACCAGCAATGCCATCTCTTCATTGGCTGCTAGGCTAGAGGGTGTGTTTATTAATCTGAGTTGGGAAGAACTGAGCATGCTCAGTAGCCAACAGCAAAAGGAAATTCCTGAGGGAGGGGGCTGAGTGGGCTAGAGGAGCAGAAGGAATCCTAAGTGATTAAGGGGATGCTGCAGTCTTACTATTAACCTTTGAACAACCAAGTATTTGTGCCAAGTATTTAAAGAGGCTCTTCAGTGATTAAGTTTTTGTGTGGGGATTGTCATGTCCTTTAAAAGACTTAAGATTGTTACTGCACATGGGCAAACTCAGTGCATAGTTACATAGTTACATAGTTACATAGTTAAATTGGGTTGAAAAAAGACAAAGTCCATCAAGTTCAACCCCTCCAAATGAAAACCCAGCATCCATACACACACCCCTCCCTACTTTCTCACAAATTCTATATACCATTACCTATACTAACTATAGAGTTTAGTATCACAATAGCCTTTGATATTCTGTCTGTCCAAAAAATCATTCTTAAAGGCATTAACTGAATCAGCCATCACAACATCACCCGGCAGTGCATTCCACAACCTCACTGTCCTGACTGTGAAGAACCCCCTACGTTGCTTCAAATGAAAGTTCTTTTCTTCTAGTCTAAAGGGGTGGCCTCTGGTACGGTGATCCACTTTATGGGTAAAAAGGTCCCCTGCCATTTGTCTATAATGTCCTCTAATGTACTTGTAAAGTGTAATCATGTCCCCTCGCAAGCGCCTTTTTTCCAGAGAAAACAACCCCAACCTTGACAGTCTCCCCTCATAATTTAAGTCTTCCCTCCCTCTAACCAATTTAGTTGCACTTAGTCTCTGCACTCTCTCCAACTCATTTATATCCCTCTTAAAGGAGAACGAAAGCTTACCCGACATAGTTTGCTGGAATGTAAGACCTCCTAAATCGCTAGGTTTAGTTCACTATTTGTAGCAGTTATGATTTGTGTTTATTATGCATAGATTATCAGCCTTCCAAGCACACCGTCAAAGATTCCCAGACCACCTAGGACTGTCACAATTTAAGATTGTAAATTAGGGTATCCCAAGGTCAGGCTTGTTAAACGACAACATCCACTGTCCCAGTGCCGGCCAGAGGTGGTTGAGGGTTGAAGAACATTTATAGACACAACTGGCAGGTGGAAGGTAAGACACAATTGCAACTACATCTCTTTTCAAACTATTCCATCTAAAATATTCACTTAGTGGTGTCTATTTCACCTCAGCTTTGGCAATGGCTTCTCCACAACCTTGGTAATAAAAACTCAGGCTTTGATTTGACACAGAGAGAACACGTTGTCTCAATCTGTCTCCTACACCGTTAGTGCTCAAATAAGTATTCAAAGCAGCCAGATATTGGCTATCTGTATAGGCGCTGAGCTCCACTCTCTTTTCTTCAGAACTTCCTAAGGCAAAGATGATAAACAAATACTTCAGGACATTTTGTGCAGAAATAAATATAATTACACATGTTTCCATGTAAACAAGGCAGGACTGTGCTAGATTATTGTGCAGACTATCCAGATCCTAGTATTGTGCCAATACTGATATTGTGATTCCTATGAAGTCGTCACATTTTAGGACAGGGGCTACTGATTCCCCAGAGCTCTCTTTAAAGCCACGTGCTTGAATGGATAATAGAATTATAACATTATGGACAAGTTCCTATAGTACTGTAAAAGTTATCACTAACAGACAGTTTATATTTAAACAGTCGCCATCAACATTTTCTTATATTTTAAAGGTTTTTATCCTTTTAGGGATAGAGAATTTCTTGTTTAGTTTAAGAGCTGTTTTATCAAAATAACAAGTCAGAATCTATTGATGCACAATACAATTTCACCTATACTGTAGTTGTTAAAGTATTTCTAATCTTGTTGAAAACTACAGAAATGTGCTTAATAGCTACTGAATCAAAAAGGGGCTTGAACCATCAAAAGCATAACAACTATTGGATAGAACGTACAATTAGCATATCTACACTGGAGGCGGAACTAGGGTTATTAAGTAGGGGCACCTACTTAGGGGGCAATACATTTGTGCAAAGAGGTGAGGGTATTGCAGTTTTTTGGTTCAAATCTAGGGAAGAATACAGCTTCTTGCCCTTTTTCTTTCTGTGTAAGCTGGCGTGTATCTGTCATAAACTCCATTGTGTAGTGGCGTAGTAGTACTTTAAGTATGGAGGAGTATTCAGCTATACATGAATAAAAAACTGTCGGTTATATACAAATAACTAATTAGATAATCTGAACGAGCTGGCTAAGATCACCAAGATTGTTTCTGGTCTCAGCTTCTATAAGGACCTTGTATATGTTGTGCAACATTAACCTGCAAACAAACATCTCTTTCCACTGGAAGCATTCAGAGTCAAAAGATAATTTTCATTAAAGGTGAAGACACGTACTGCCCTATAAACCCAATTTTAATAGTCTCTGATGCTTTAAGCTATAAAAGAAATCACATTGGGTTTCAAAACATTTTTGAACATCAGACTTTAAATCTACTGTAAATTAGTATGTTGACATTTATCAGTACCAAACTATTTTTGTTTCTGCCTGCTTGGGTCTGTATGGTTGAGCTGTGGCGTACAAGTTGCTATTGCTGTAATAAAGTACCAAGTGACTAGGCATGGAAACTAAATGATGAGAGAAGTTCACAACGGTGCTGCAAAAGCTGGTATGTGGTTGTGATGGCCTTGTCTGCTGTGCCTCATCTCATTGCTGATGAGAGTGTTTGGAGTGATTTATGATCAAACTAGGGCACCTCACGCAATGAACTGTTCACTTACTGATGAGAGCAACGAGAACAGCCAACTGGCAGCTTAAATGAATGATTGTTTTCATAATTAATTTAACTGGTTTAAAATATTTGGCACAAATCCTAGCTACTTTATGATGCTTTCTGCCCTGGTGCAGGTCGTTTAAGTTATACCAAAGATATTTCAATATATTTGTGAAAGTACTGTACATACTGTATACACTTAGAACTTTACCCTTAGATTGTGCTGCTTCTAAAAATAAAGCAAGGGAGTAAGTATAGCTCTTATTTGTATCCCTTGCATTACATGTCGGAGCCTGTCAAGGGTTGCCCAAATGAAAACTTTTCAGCTCTGCAAGGTGCTGGCAACACTGTATAATAAGAAAGGGCAACACTTTGGGCAAGATTCAATTTGAAGAGAAACATGTTTCCCCTAATTGAATTCAGATTTCCAATATCCTTCAATAGTTTTCACTTGCTAATCCATGAGATTCGGTTTTTTTTACATCAATTTAAATTTGGCCCTTCACCGTCATTCTGGGAGTGTTGTACCTAAATTTACCAAGTTCAAACTATACTTCCATTCTTTTCTTTTTTTTTAACAATTCCTTTATTGAGTATACATGTGTACAGAGCAATGCACCATAAAACAGACCATCATTTGCGTGATATACAACATAACAAATGTAATGGGGCAGTATCTACACAATGGAATAGTAAGGAATAAACAGAAAAAGAAAAAACAAGAAAAAATCAATAACCAATAAGAAACAGTGCGGTGTCCTCATACCCTATAAAACATAGAGTCGCTGTCCGTCTACTTGTATTGCATTCCGTTGAAAATCAAGTAACTAAATACGAGTACCACAAATAGGGTGCGAGGTGAGGGGTCAGAGGCAATAGGGTATCAGAGAATATCCCCTAAGAGGGCTCAAGGTCCACCCATGGTGCCCATATTTTTTTAAATTTCTGTGGGCAGCCCCTTCTCACATACGTAAGTTTATACAGTGGAATAGCTTTATTAAGCAGTGCCTCCCAAGTTTCAACACGCGGCCCAGCAGCTGATTTCCAATGAATCGCTATAGTTTTTTTGGCATACATACATAAGATGATAATCAAAGTTCTTTGAGCCCTCCTAGGAGAGAGATCCTCGACCTGATTTAGAAGAACTACCAAGGGGTCCATTGGAAGGACTAATCCAGTATTATCTCGGATAATTCCCGCTATTTTCCCCCAAAAACATTGTACCCTGGGGCACTCCCACACCATATGGAAGAAGTCAGCCGGAGAGAACTGACACCTGGGGCACTCCTGACCAATTCCTGGACGCATTGTATGCAGTCTAGACGGTGTAAGATATGTACGGTGAAGGTATTTTAGCTGAGTCAGTTTATCCCTACTGCAGATTATCCCCTCAAAGGTAGCTGCTAGGACATCATCCCATAATTCTAGAGTGAGTTGCGGGATGTCTCGCTGCCATCTACTAAACAATTTGGGTAACGAGGTGCAACCTGCTAACATTAATTTATCATAGTATGTAGATAGAGGTTTCTTCAGGTTCCCGATATATCCCAGAGTTTCAATAATCCTCGGGGAGATATCGACAGTTTGAGTCCCGAATTGAGCCCTCACAGCATGCCGTAATTGCCAATATCTAAAGAGCATGGTGGAAGGAAGGGAAAACAACTGTTTAAGTTCTGGAAAAGTAAGAAGAGTACCCTCCGGCATTATGTCCGAGATATATTTGACATCGTGACTTGCCCACAGTTGGGGATCCGGGACTGTCCGAAGTTGTGGGAAGCTTCGGGTTACCCCACAGAGGAGTGTATTGCGAGCAGTACACTTGGGGTTTCGGGAACTGTCTGATTGCCACGAACCAGGCCCTAACGATGGCTTTCATTTGTGGAGTAGCCTTTGCTGCGCAAGTCGTGCCCCTATACAGCAGGTTCTTTAGCTCTTCCTGGGAGCCTAGAATTTTAGCTTCAAGCATAGTGGCAACATTAGTAGACAAGGGGGACATCCACTTCCAAGCCACTACCAGTTGCGCCGCTAGATAGTACATATATAAATTTGGCGCTGCTAGTCCCCCTTTTTGGGGTGGGAGTTGTAAAGTTTGCAATGAGATTCTGGGCTGTTCACCATTCCAAAATAAAGTTAGCATAAGTCCCTTAATCTTATGGAAAATAGACTGAGGTATAACTACGGGGGATTGGCGGAAGACATATATTAGTTTAGGGAGGATCACCATCTTAAACAAGTTTATCCGTCCCGCTAGAGTGAGTGGAAGACGTCTCCAGTTCTCCATTCTGTTGTGCAGATAGTCTAAAATGGGATGAACATTAAGCTCTACAAATTTAAATAAGTCCAAGTGAAACCAGATCCCCAAGTATTTAAAAGTGGTCACCCATGTCAGCTCATTCCCCTGTGCTGGAGGAGTAGGGAGAGGGGGATCAATCGGGAAAATAACAGATTTTGCCCAGTTTATTTTAAGACCAGAGAAAAGTGTGTGATTATTAATAATAGCCAAGGCATGTTGTAGTGATCGGCCTGGGTCCTCCAAGTAGAGAAGAGTATCATCTGCATATAAGGATACCAGTTCAATCCTGTCACCCAGTTTGAGTCCCCTAACTCCCTGCGAAGCTTTAATACGGTTTGCCAATGGTTCCATGGCAAGGGCAAATAATAGGGGCGACAACGGGCAGCCCTGCCTGGTACCCCTACTGATTGGGAAAAAGTTCGACAACTTAGAGTTTGTGCGAACCTTAGCTATGGGAAGGGTATACAATGCTTGGACCCATGAGATAAATATCTGGGGAATGCCCATCCGCCGCATCGTGGCCCATAGATACTCCATTCCACAGAATCGAAAGCTTTTTCATTATCAAGTGAGACTACAATTCTATTGCCAAAGTTATCATGTTGGATGGATAAATTAGTAAAAAGTCTCCGAATATTGGTATCAGTGGACCTACCAGGCATAAAACCTGTTTGATCAGGAGAGATGAGCACCTCCAGATATTGGGACAGCCGCAGAGCTAAGATCTTGGCCAGTATTTTAGCATCAACATTGATGAGGGAAATCGGCCTGTAGGAGGCACACTGCAGAGGGTCTTTCCCGGGTTTGGGTATAAGAACTATTAATGTTTCTCTCATGGAGGTTGGGAGGGGATTCCCACGAGTTATGTTGTTAAACAATGTAGCTAGGGTGGGAGCCAATTTTTTGGCATGCCTTTTGTACCATTCCGCTGGAATGCCGTCCAAGCCTGGCGTCTTCCCAGACGGAAGGGATGATATGGCCAATTCAACCTCAGAAGGGGTAATATCCTGAGCTAGCTGCTGGAAGGTGTGCTCAGGAAGGGAGGGTAGTTCGATAGCCTCAATATACCGTTGCAGGTCCTCCCGAGCAACGGAGAGTTTAGACGTATATAGGTCAGCATAAAAAATGTGAAAGGCTAGACTAATATCCTCCGGGGAGGAAACAAGATCCCACTAGACAGCCTAATAGCCGGAATGGAGGACATGGCGGAATCATCCCTAGAGAGAATAGCTAGAAGCCTGCCAGTTTTGTCGCCGTGCTCAAATATATTCGCTTTTTGCATAAGGATGTGTTTTTTGGTAAGTTCAATCTGTGCTACGTTCAGAGCTCTTGGCACTGGTGCCATTCCCTTTTTTTCCCCTCTGTGGGGTCAGCTACATATCTGGCCTCTGCCTCCAACACCCTGTCTGATTTCTGAGAGATATCAGCTGCAGTAGTTAAATTGTGCGCCTTAATGTGGCTGATGAATTCCCCCCTAATGTACGCTTTAAGTGCATCCCAAGAGGTACCAGGAGGTGTCTCCCCTAAATTAACGGCCAGGAACGTGTCTATACAATTCTGAATATGCTCCCCCAGATCTTGGTGAGTAGCCCAGTAGGGGCTGAGTCGCCATAACCTGTCAGGGGGTGCACGCGAGGTTACCATAGTAGTCAGTACAGGGGAATGGTCCGAGATGCCTCTAGTCAATATCTCAACATTCTGCACCATTTTGGTCATGTCCTCACATCCCAAAGCCAGATCAATCCGAGACAAGGCATTATGCCCAATAGTATAACATGTGTACTGTTTGGACCCAGGGTTACGTTCTCTCCACAGGTCATGGAGCCCAAAGGTTGAGAGCCATTTGACAAATGCTGGGGTATTGGCCTGTTGCGCTTTATGCTTATCTAATACTGCATCTACAGTGGCATTAAAATCCCCCGTCAATAAAGTAGGTGCAGCTGGAAGAGCCAAAATTTTATCCATTACAGTGTAGAGCGTGCCATCCCGAAATGGGGGGGGATATAGACATTCACCAAGGTAACCAATTTACCATTTAGGTTCCCATGTACTATGACAAATCTCCCCTCTCCATCAGTAATAACTTTATGGACGGTAAAGGGACACCCTTTGCACACCAGTATCGACACCCCTCTAGAATAACTAGTGTGTAATGAGTGGTACATGGAACCGATCCACGTTTTTTTAAGGGAGAGGACCTTTCTACCAACAAGATGGGTTTCTTGTAGCATAATAATTTGTGGTTTAACCTTCCTGATAAAATCAAAAACTAGCCGTCTCTTAATAGCATCCCCCATCCCCCGCACATTCCAAGAGATAATTTTAGCCGTAGCCATCGACTTGTGGAAGAGCTATATGGCACCCAAGGTACAGGACAGCATTGACATCCAAAAGAAAACCGCATAAGATCAAAAGAAACACCGCAGTGAAAACATCATAAAAAACCATACCCAACCATTCCCTCCCCACCCACTCCATAAAACTGACAGTTCAGAGTGAGTTTACTTCCCTAAAATTAACGGTTAAACTGTAACGTGGGGGTTGGTATCCGTCAGAGCCCATTTTTAGGCATACCACAGTCGCCAGGCATAAGCTCCCCTATCGGGGGGGGTGACAATTATAACATGAGCAACTCCAAAGAATTATAGAGGTAACCCAACATATGAATTGGGGCCAGGCCCCGTAAACAGGGCATATAAAGCTATACTCTGAGTCAGTTCTGCGTGAGTTACCGTTTGTGCAAAGAACTGGTACCTGTCCATAAAGACAAAGGTAGTGATGCCGTGACCTTTCTGTCCATATCATCTCCTATCGGGCGAACAACGCGGTCTCATCTCGAGCCAGGAATGTAACTCCTCCGGTGAAGTGAAGAAGAGCGCTTTCCCATTATCTGTAATCCGCAGACGGGCCGGAAACATCATGGCATAGGGAATATTCCGTTGTCGAAGTTGCAACTTGGCCTCTGTAAATCTCGCTCTCAGCTTCCTCACCTCCGTTGAAAAATCAGGATAGATGGACACCCTTTGATTCTCAAAAATAATCTCTCCTGCTCTCCTGGCTTCAGCAAGGGCCACATCCCTATCCCTGTAATTAAGGAGACGGGCAATCAGAGGCCGAGGTGGTGCACCTGGTGGAGGTGGCCTACCAGGAATTCGGTGAGCCCTTTCCACTATAAAGGCCTGGGAAAAGACCGCCTGGGTAAACGTAGTAGTAAGCCATTGCTCAATAAACTTTTCCGGCGTGGAGCCTTCCGCTCTCTCCGGAATGCCCAAAATACGAATGTTATTCCGCCTAAGGCGATTCTCAAGATCGTCAGCCTTAGCCGTTAGGGCCTGTAGTTGTTTTTCAGTAGTGGTTAAACGCCCAGGCAAAGGGTGAACAGTATCCTCCAGTTCCCCTATTCTCCTTTCTGCCTCCCCGGTCCGTTCCCTGATGTTGTGGACATCTTGTTTGAGAATCCCAAAGTCAGTTTTGAGGCCATCAATTCTATTAAGGAGTGTGGCATGGTTAGTAGTAATGGCAGTGAGTACCTCTGATAGCGTTGGTTCAGGAGATGGAGCCGATTGCGCAGGTGGATTAGAGTCATCACCAGGCCCCTCAACGTCTGGCTGCACTGGAGTATTTGTGCGTGCAGGAGAGCCACTCCTAGTAGACCGTTGGGGCAGGGGAGTTCGCATGAACTGTTCCAGCCGGCCCGCTGCAGAGTCCCCTGTGCGCCGTGAGGCGGAAGCAGGAGCGCGCCCCTTCGTTTCAGCGCCATCTTGTGACATCGCGGCAGCCCTGGTGCGTACTTTCTTTGGGGCCGATTTCCGTCCCATCCGCTCCCAGCAGCAAGCAAATCTTCAGCGGGGCATTCCAGCAGCTTCGGATAGCTACTGTGCAAGTTGTGCGGTTCGGTAGCTCAGGGTAAAGGCAGTATATTGAGCCCCCCGTACGGAGCCTACTCGGCGTGCGGCTTACCAGGAACTCATTCAGGCCACGCCCCCACTTCCATTCTTTTCTAGTACAGTCCTCCTCATGCAGAGTGTTGTGAATGTGAAGGGGATTTAATGGAATGGTACATTAAGAACCTTATTACTCAGGATCACTTCAGTGGGCATTTACAGTATGTTCCAGAATCTTGGAAGAGGAGATCCATTCAAGACAATCAAGAAGGGTAAGGTTAAGTTGCATTTTAAAAAGGACATCATACAGACCTATTGTTAACGTTAAAAACATTTTTGAATTGCTTTCCTTGTTGAGGAAAAGTTTGCTACTGCATATATATAATATAATAGATATATAATTCCATGTCTACAGATTAAGCAGTATATCTGATATTACATAAATATGATGATGAAGGAGACTGCTTTCTGTGCATAAGGAAGGAAGGAGCCTTCCCCCTACGAATAGGGTATATGCCTTTGATAAGCTATGTTAAAAAGTATATCTACAACATTCTATCCATGTGATTTCACTTACATGCAAACTAAATTAATAATTCTGTTCTTCCTGCCTTCCAGTTTCATCTAAGGCCAGTGTAAATAATGCGTCATCTCTTTCATTTGAGGTAAAGCTAAGTCGGTTTTCAGACCATAATAGTTGCTCTTTGTTAAGGATGTGTTTACCAGAAATAACAATTGGCTGAAAATAAGACACAATGAATATTCTGATGAGGAACAAGAAATGAATTAAGTGTTGTTGTATGGCAGGGTTAAATCCTACCCCCACTTATCTGCTGAAGATTGCACATTTCTAGTTTTAGGACATAATCTACTGTATCCAAGTAACTGGTGCCCATTTTTTTCTGAAACGTGGTGCTTGCTGCCAGTGGCGTAACTAGATGTTACTGGCCCCCACAGCAAAATAATTTTAGGGCCCCAAACATATCCAGAGGTTGTCCTGTTTAACCAAAATGTATTGAAATTGTACATGAATTTGAGCCTCATGGGGCCCCCTATACCTCCTGGGCCGCCTGCAGCCGCAAGGTCTGCTTCCTCTGTAGTTACGCCCCTGCTTGCTGCAATCCTCCAGAAAAATATTTTCAACAAACGCTTCCAACTGGAGAGTGTCAGGATCACCATCAATGTGTTTCTGTGGGAGTAATGGGTAGGCAAATGATAATACTGACAAAATGACGTATATACATGTGGTGTTTATACAATCCACTATCTATTACAATCTAAATTTACTACACCACTTGAAATGAGACGCCAGCAAGGACCATACACTTATGAACTGTCTGATGGACGCATATGGAATGCAAGTCGTCTTGCTCCTGTTAGATATGACTTTGGAGAAGCTCCATTTGATGCAGGACATTTTTCTTCCCCTGATGTCAACTGCAATGGGCCTAAAGAAAGTTAACCTATAAGGCGTACTGAAAGAATCAGAAAACTACCTGCATGGACCCAGGACTATGTGATGTGAAGAATGCATAATATTGTAACTGTTTATTATTACTGTTTAAATGTTGTTGTTTATTACATCTGCCCAAATGCTTTCCTACTATAGGGGGAATATGTGGTGTTTATACAAATGGCCTGCAGGTGTCACTGTGTCACTGTGCACATAAGTTAATATACAAAAAAATATTTTTGGTTGCACATTCACAAAGCATGCAGTTAATGAAATTAACAGTATTATTCATCCTCCATTTATCCATTCAATTATATGTAGGCCACATATGCAATATGCTACTTTACTGAAAAACTCATTATAGCAAGAGCATGATTTGGGCAACAGTAGTGGGTACTAATCTTCTCATAGTGTGAAACAATCTACATAGGTTCTACAGCAGTTTGCAAAAAAAATATTGTTCCAAGAAACCCCTGGGTTCATTTAATTTCTCAAGATAGACAAGCCCCTGGGTTCATTTAATTTCTCAAAAAAATAAGTATAGCATATACTCCATAGGTACCCAGCAGCAAACAGGTAAGCATTAATTAAGGGAATGGAAGAGCAATGAAGAAAGACTTGCAGAATTAGGTTTGTTCATTAGAATAAAGAGAAGCATAACAAATACATTCAAGATCAGTACTGATAATCTCAAAGCATGGCTTTTCAGTTGTAGGATGTTTAAGGGTTCTTGGAAAAGCAGTCAGTACATTGATTGTCTCTCCTTTGGAGAATTGGTGCACGTTCCTCAGTGGCCACTTACTACTGATATCTTAAAAGCAATTATTTGTAGAACAGCACCAGACTGAAAGTCTTCATATTTAAAAAGCCTTTATTTCAGCTAAGGGCATCACAGCAACGTTTCAGGCCATGCAGCCTTTTATCAAGGCCCTTTATGAAGCTTGATAAAAGGCAGCATGGCCTGAAACGTTGCTGTAATGCCCTTAGCTGAAATAAAGGCTTTTTAAATAAGAAGACTTTAAGGATGTTTAAGGGTTAGCAGAATATTTTAAAAAATATCATATATTGAATTATTTGCTCATGGAAGTAGTGGAGGCCGATAATGAAGATTAATATAACTAGGTACTAGACCTTCAGCTCAGCTACTCAAGGTTATTGACCTATGTTATTGACCATCCTGGCTGTTGAATCAACTGGTTAATGTGTATATGATCAGGCTATGGTTCTTATTTTTTTTTTCTGGATCAGTATAAATGAAGTAACTACATAGAGTATATATTTCCATATAAATTGCTATAAGGCAGGAATGCTTTTAAAGTCTGTATACTGTTGTAAACTGCACTTTCACTGTGTGCTTGTAAAATATTTATAAGTGTAGTGTTTATGGAATGAAAAGTGTTTCATTTTACCATAAACTTTAATTATAAAGTACAGGTTTGGGACCTGGGGTTTTTCGGATACGGAATCTTTTGGTCATTTGGATCTCCGTACCTAAAGTCTACTGAAAACTCATTTAAACATTAATTAAACCCAATAGGATTGTTTTGCCTTCCATCAGGATTAATTATATCTTAGTTGGGATCAAGTACCGGGTATTGTTTTATTATTACAGAGAAAAAGGAAATTACTTTAAACAATTTTAAATATTTGATTAAAATGGAGTTTATGGGAGACGGCCTCTTTTCATTGTCATTTTAAAAGAACATTACTCAATACATCTTTTGTGCACAGAATACTGTGCATACTGTTACAGTAACATTGCAACAGTTGTAAATCTTAAGCTATGAGAAAAAAAACAAAGACAGAGAGAAAGAAAGAAATGATTTGCAGATCAAGGTGTGACAAAGAAGGATCCCACTGGCAGAACTCAAGAAATCTTTTCTTCCAGGAAATTCTTCATTTCTATGAATCTTATTAATGACATCAAATTTAACACATACATCAATATTTGCTGGAATTTTTGTGAATTCCACATTATGTCCATGTACTCTTGGAACGTGATAGAGTCCTTCTCCATATACCCACATGCTTGAATGTTTCCTACACTTATTGATTGCTGGATCTACAGTGTAATAAAAGACTTGTTAAGACTTTGCAATGAAGTGCAGATAACCAATATTATCAGTACCTCAAAAAAAGCTAAAGCTTTAGTAAATAACTGCTGATAGATCAGCACTAGTTCTGCATATACCTCAGTTTGCATAGTTAGGGGCCGATTCACTAAATTCGAGTGAAGGATTCGAAGTAAAAAAACTTTGAATTTCGAAGTATTTTTTGGGCTACTTCGACCATCGAATGGGCTACTTCGACCTTCGACTACGACTTCGAATTGAAGGATTCGACTAAAAATCGTTCTACTATTCGACCATTCGATAGTCGAAGTACTGTCTCTTTAAAAAAAACTTCGACCCCCTACTTTGGCAGCTAAAAGCTACCGAAGTCAATGTTAGCCTATGGGGAAGGTCCCCATAGGCTTTCCTAAGTATTTTTGATCGAAGGATATTCCGTCGATCGTTGGATTAAAATCCTTCGAATCGTTCAGTTCGAAGGATTTAATCGTTCGATCGAAGGAATAATACTTCGATCTTACGATCGCAGTATTTGCGCTAAATCCTTTCGACTTCGATATTCGAAGTCGAAGGATTTTAATTGCTAGTCGAATATTGAGGGTTAATTAACCCTCGATATTCGACCCTTAGTGAATCAGCCCCTTAACATATACTGTATTAAAATTCATTTAAATGAATACTAGGGGTAACACTAGAAGTTACTGGGCAAACAGCAACATCTTTCCTTTTTCTGTCCCCCAAACCTTAGAGAAGTTGATGTATTTCCCAGTTTCCTAATGTAACAGTTACATTTCACCAATTAAAAGCAATAATTCAATGTTTAGCTCTGATCAAACTGCTGTACTTTGCTGACTGAAAGCAAAGGGACAAATAACTGCACTGGTTCAGTATAGCATCTGTGTTAGAATATACATGTAATTCAGGTCTGTTTCACACACATGTAGAAAAAGTTTTAGTCTTTCTACAGCTGCCAAAAACAAAACTAATCACTGCCTGTGTTTTATAAATTAGTGCCCAGGAACAAATATGCCTAGAGTTTGAAATAAGCCTCATTGGGACTCATTTAACAAAAGTGAACACATTTGCCCCAAAACAGAACCTTAAGACAACTAGTGATACATTTGCACTAAAATAGTGCCCATGGCAACCAGTTAATTGTTTGCTTCTATTGTTCTTTCTGTGGCCGGCTGATCAAAGATCAAAGCTGATTGGTTGCTATGGGCTACTGCCCTGTGTTCATAAATGAGGCTGCATGTGCTAAAAAAAATCCTTTCCATGGACCCATCACCATCCTTGTAAGGCCTTTTTGAGTATCCTTCTTACTGTATTCTGGTGCCAGTGTTGCATAGTCCATTGGAAAGTTTGCACAATACTGTGATAAAATAAATTACACCAGTCTATTTCTTCATTGCATAGTCTTAGCATGGAGGCATCACAAGGCTAGGGATCAGAAAGGAAGGGTTTCTTTACATTTTGTTAAATGATTTCATGTGTTATTGACATGATTATTATCGGACCATAGCAAGACTATAACAACTGAGCAGCCCTGTAGGAATTTCACTTGGCTCAAAAAACAATAATATCCATTAACATTCCCTTTAAAATATGTTAGATGTCCTTATAACACCATTTGCCTTTTAAATTAACAAAAAAGACGTAAACAAGACGTAAACATAAAGGTCTTTATAAATCACACTGTTCATACCTGACCTGGCAAGATGCTCACACAGGCATTCCAAACCCTGGAGTTGTTCATTAGTTTTTCATCCAATGTGATTCTGAGATTGACAGGAACTCCTTTATTCCAAGTAACCTGTGTCTAAACACATTTTGTTGCAAATAATAATAATTTTGTTGCCCATTTTTAGGAACACACTTGCCCCAGCTTCATTCATGGAGTAACTCACCTTAGAGCAAGAGAACAATGCATACTAATAAGTTAACATAAATGTATCTTAAAACAAATATTAATGTTAAGATAACTTGTATTTTGTCTACATTATGTACTATTTGTGAAGTCTGTTTTGTTCTGGAGTCCCAGGATCAGTTATGTCAATACCAAGACTGAACTAAAACATAATTCTAATACAAGCTCCTCCTTTAGGAGGTGGTGAATGATAAAGGATTATATATTTTTCTAAGAATACAAAATACTCTCTTCAGATGTATCTTGTTTAGCACAATCTTGTTTAGCCTTGAAGCTTGAGTAAAAGGATTATAATGTATATGCAGTAGATAGACCGTAATATATAGCTGAAAAGCATTTTAGTATTTGCCTGAATATGTATCATCCAGGGGAACAATGTCTATCACTGTTGTAGATTTTGGAATATACTAACTCTTATATTTTCAAATATTTTAATGTCAAACGGCAGCACAACTGAAACAGTTTTCTATGGTGCTTAATTAGATACTTCTGAATTCTGCGACTGATTATGACATTAAGAACACAAACTCTAGCAGTATCGGTATTCATCTAAAATAAGCTGGCTATTCTTGCATTGATAAAGGAAATGCAAACCAGCCACAAGACCCAAATGCCCTGTATATATGCTACCTGGGGCGAAATGATAGTGGGGCGCTGGGCAGCTACCTCTTCTGCCTACCCCTAGATCTAACCCACCTGGAACTCTGCTTGCGCTATGCGCCCCGCACATGCGCGCTTGAGTGGCGTTACTGCGCACGCACACGTGAGCGGAGTTATTGCGCATGCGCGCGGGAGTGGCTCTACTTCGCATGCAGGAGGGGGCGAGCTGGCTAGGCAGCACACAGACCATCACAAAATGGTGGTTCAAGGTAAGAGATGTAAATGGGCAATTTTTACTTACATATATATATATTCCAGTTTGGTAAGATTCTTTAATATGCCACTTAATATGTTACAAACTATCTGTTCCTTAAAGGACCAGTAACGTCAAATTTTTTAAAAAAAAATTTGTTAGTATAGAACGAAAAAAAAACCCAAGCCATATGTAACTTTAAAATCGCAAAGTCTTTTTTAAAAAATAACTTGCGTCGCTCGATTTCGCCTCCCTGGCTATCTCCTATAGGGGTAAATTTATCAAAGAGTGAAGTTCCGCCACTAGAGTGAAATTCGGCAGCTCTCAATTCATTTCTATGGGATTTTGAAAGGCGTATTTATCAATGAGTGAAAGTGAAAGTTCACCCTTTGATAAATACGCCTATAGAAATCCCATAGAAATGAATAGAGAGTGGCGGAATTTCACTATTAACTTCACTCTTTGATAAATATACCCCACAGAAGGCAGGGATGAGAAATTGCACGCCGCATGATGGATCGTCGCCCTGTCGTCTTTTCTGAAGAGGAGCGCAAGCGGAGTTTCGGTAAGTTATTTTTTAATAAAGACTTTTAAAGCTACATATGTCTTGGTGTTTTTTTTTTCATTCTATACAAAGAATTTTTTTTTTTTTTAAATTCATGTTACTGGTCCTTTAAGTATTTATTTTGGGGGTATAGTTTTTCTTTAGCTAACAGTTCTCTAAATATGACATTTTCTTGTGAAGGCCCATATAAATGAAAACTATGTTCTTAGCCTTAAAGGTCCACTAGACCATACTTTTTAATATGCCCTATAAAGAGGGATTATATTTATTTTCCATTTAATTAATTTCCCTCTTCCACTCCACTCTCTTACTAGGTTTTTTTTTAACATAGAATGTCATTTTGGATATTCTGTACTGTTCACATCATTGTTGTTACACTCACCTACTCATTAATCTTGATGCTTGGGGCACTGAAAGGGCATTAGTAAGTCAGCTTACCATGTAATACTCACAGTGCTTTTGTTCAGTAGACTTTATAAACAGAAGCAAAAAGTAAAATGTAATAGCAATGTAAGGAACGTGTTCTTACCTTGGTGATGAGGTTACTCGAGTTTGGAATGTAGTGCTGTAGGAATAGCACATTGTGGACTGCCTTAATATTCACTTCTCTGAAAAAAGAAAACTTACACTGTTACGAATGATGAAAATTAAAGTATACCCTGTTGTTGCCAATTGCTTTACTTAAAGGAAAACTTTACCCCCAAAATGAATATTTAAACAAACAATAGTTTATATCATATTAAGTGACATATTAAAGAATCTTACCAAACTGGAATATATATTTAAGTAAATGTTACGCTAATTTGGTTACTGTCCCTTTAAATAATAGCTTCTTTGGCAATTCAGGGGCCCCGAGTCCCTTTTGCAAGTCGAAAAGTACTGGGAACTGGGAATCACAGCGCAGTGCCTCCACCTAGGGAGCACTGAGGAACTTACCTCAGAGGAATCCCCTAGGAAATAATAAACACACACTCTTTGCAGATAACAATATTTAACTTTATATAAACTGTAAAGTAGTAACTAATACAAAAGTCACGCCTGTATGGGAATATAAGGGACACTACCTAAATCCCTATTAGGTTTTAACTATCTGTTCAAACACAGTTCGTATAATATCACAGTCCCACTTGTCTGGAAGGGTTAAAAAGCACACAGTTCAAAATGCAATGTCCCTTTCCCCAGAGCTCTTATTCCCCCGGTAGCGCTACCTTTCCCCAGAGTACCTTTTCCCTTGGAAAATAGCAGCTTCCCACGTAGCAGGCAAAATTACACAAGGCCTGTCTTCCTGTGGCAAATCCTCTTTTCTCTCAGAGGCAGATCACATTGGAATCACAAATAACTCTTCTCCAGAATCACTCTCACCAATGGCACTTTCCTCCTCTGAAGCTTTAGCAGCGTGGCAGGGTCAGACAGCCTCTTTCTGCACTCCTGCACACCTCACAGATCCAGCAGCTCTTGCAGGACTTTGCTCCCTTTTGATCCTTCCTCCACAGCACGTGTTAGACTCAATCACACGGCCTACACACACAGATCCAGCAGGGCCTACACACACAGCTTCACAGTCTGGCACACCCTCTCCTCCCAGGATGCACTGTGGTCTCCAGCCAATCAGGTCGCTCTCCAGCCTGTTACTGGGCTGAATGATGTCACAGACAGAAAAGCAGGGGAAGGATTTCTCTTCTCCCCTACATAAATATTGCCCTTTTTCATCTCTTTCTGTGAACCACCATTTCGTGATGGTCTGTGTGCTGCCTCAGAGATCACCTGATCAGAAATACTGCAGCTCTAATTGTAACAGGAAGAAGTGTTGAAGCAAAAGACACAACTCTGTCTGTTAATTGGCTCATGTGACCTAACATGTATGGTTTGTTTGTGTGCACCATGAATCCTACGATCCCAGGGGGCTGCCTTTATTTTTAAAATGGCAATTTTCTATTTAGGATTACCCAATGGCACATTCTACTAAAAAAGCATATTGTTATGAAAATGGTTTAGTTACATAAAGCAGGATTTTACATATGAGCTGTTTTATGCCATATCTTTTTATAGAGACCTACATTGTTCAGGGGGTATAGTTTTCCTTTAATCTTGAGCTACTAGGACATTGATATTCTTTCTGGTGATTATGGGTAACAGTAACTTCCAATACCCAGCATTAATCACACATAGGGTTGCCACCTTTTCTGGAAAAAAAAATACAGACCTTCCTATATTCTTGCCGTTTTTTCCTATTAATAACAAAGTACTGGCCAGGTGGCAACCCTAAGCACACATGTGAATGTCAAGTGATCGTATAGACTTTATAAGAAAAGAAAGAATACAGTCTTGCTCTCATTTCCATCCTGACAAAATACGTTTGGCTCCATCCCAGAAGACCTCTGAAAGCAGAAAGTGGCATTTTTTGTATCAATATTTGTATTTATTTATTTTTTGTCAAAATCCAGGAGAAGCAGCCACCTTACTATACTGTACAGTATCATCAGGGTGTTTCAGCTACAATGCCATTTTCCTTATTAATTAATAACCAGATTCATAGATAACCTGCTTCTTTATTATCCCATTGTGACTCCTATATCTTTCTGCAGAGACATGATGGCTGGCCAACATCTGGGGGTTGTTTGCATTTTAACCCAGTCCAGATATCCATGGCAATCATTCAGGCAAACTTCATCCATACAGGACACCTATTAGTGGATACCTGGAGTCTCTTTAGGTTCAAAGCGCACCCACTTATCCACCACTTACACCAAATATAGCATAAGAAGGGATCATTCTTTATGAAGGTATTTGTGGGTGATATCATATTGTAACAGACTGTGCTGCTGAATCAATTTAAAAAAAAAATGGGTCCACAAGTATAGGAAAATGAAAGATATTATGCTCAGTAAAGCTTATTTAACTTATATTATACGTCTTGAATATTATAACCCAGTAACCAAGGGTTACAATTAGAGTAGTTCCTGGAAAAAACCCTGAAATATCGAAATATGAACACTGTTGCTTAATCTGAGGCGATATCTGCATGTGATTCATAGCCACGGCAAATTTTCTTTGGATATCTATCAATCTAGTACAATTAAAATTAGCACATTTTGGCAAAGATTAAGAAAACATTGTATCTTCCATGCCACAAAAAGAACATGCAGAAATCTAATACTCTATTCTGAATTTAAAAAAATGTAAGGCAATGGTTTCTAATGTGTACAAGTAGATAATGTCCAGAGAGATCAGCCCATAAGGTTAGGGTAAAGTTGGGTAAACGAGCCAATAACACCACACTATTTAAATTTAGGCAAAATCTTTTAAAGAGAGTCACTTGCATGGATCCTGCTTTATATATAGAACTAGAATTGAAAAGAAGGAATTAGAGAGAAACTCAGGGTGTAATGGAAATCATATTTGGCCCTCAAACTAGTAGTTGGGCCTCTCTTTGTCCTTTGTCAATTAAAAATAATATAATTGACCCTTCTTTAGGCTAAATGGCCCCCTTAAGCTTCTGGAGCCACTGCAAGGTCTGAACTGTGGATAATCCAATCACTGGAAAATTGTTTTACCTTCAGAGCTAAGGATGAAATTATGAAAATGACTCTTTTAAGTAACTTTGACCACCAAGAAGGTCTGAGTGTATAAATGGGAAAAGATCAATGAAAGGAGCAATACACCAGTCTCTGTCCACAGCTATTCTCTCTACAAAGGGCCATATAACCAATTTGTATGTATTATAATAACGTGAGGTCATATTAATTCTCTAAAGCCTGAAATGGAACAAACAAATTGTTTTCACTCTTTTGGTTGTACGTGATAATTTCTGCAGCACAATTTAGGCAAAGGTTTTTTTTTCTCTTTTCAAAGATGTTTGTTGATTCAATGTATTGTATCCAACCATGTGTCGTATGCATTAGCAAGCAGTTTTACTCTGAAGAGAGCTGTGGTTTACCCTCTTACTGGAACGAACGGTTTCTGAGAAAAACGATTCATTCTATTTGAGGAGAACTCACAGATTAAGTTGTACACGGTACATGCAACAGGTGTTCAAGTCATATTCTGGCCAAACAGTGAGCCCCGCACATTACAAATGAAAAAACAAAGCAAAGTAGTTTTTGGTGGCGTTCAACACATGGAGTAATTAATTGATGGTAAAGGTAAAAATGCCTCCGTTGGCTTTCATGCAGTTCATCTAAAAATAGCCATGATTCGAAAATATGATAAGTGTGTTTCTTTGTTTGGTTAAGGCTGTTTTTTTTTTTTTGCTAATATTGGAATTCTGCTTAGAGGAATCTATAAAAATGATATTTAGTACATTTAAATAGACTAGTATTAAGCAATTTTAACAGGGAAGGAACAATGACCTACTGGCCCATTTATTGTGTCTTATTCCATATGGTATATTTCCTCTATGTTATGATATATATAAGGGCTGTCATTTTCACAGTTTTTGGACTCCGATCCCCATTTGGGACCCAAACTTTCTCCTGCCCTACCTTACCAAATAAAACAAGGTTCTAGCTACATTCAATGTTGGCTTTATCTAAGGGGCAAATTCACTAAGATTCGTAGTTGCGCCAGCCGTAACTTCGCCGCACTTCGCCACACTTCGCCAGGCGTAGTTTCGCCAGCGCTTCGCAAATTCACTAAAATCCGAAGTTGCGCTCAGGGGTAGCGTAAGGTTGCGAAGTTGCGCTAGCGTTGATTCGCTAAGTAAAGCGAAGTTACGCTAGCGAAGGCTAATTTGCATACGGCGCCAAATTCAAATTTCAATGGAGGAATACGTATCAGCACTACAAATGGCTAGAAAACCTTCAAATCAGCAAATAAAAATTTTATTTTGCCCTACACATGTGCCCACTGTCTAGGTAAGTTACCATGAGTCAGGAAATGTAGGGGGGAAGGAGGGGAGCCCCAAAAAAATTTACGATCTTTTTCAGCCTATCACCTATAATGTAGAAAACACGCCAGCGTTTTTTGGGACTTAGAAAAATTTTTGACTTTTTTTGAAACAATCCCTATCTACTCTATTGCGCTTCGCCAGGTCTGAGGTGGCGAAGGAAGTCTAGCGTAAAAGGTAGCGTTCAGTACACTGCGCGCGTTAGTGAATTTGCGTAGTTACGTCGCTAGCGAAACTTCGCCAGGTGTAAGGGTGCGAAGTAACACTAGCGAAACTACGCCAGCGTTCGTTAGTGAATTTGCGCAGTAACGAAAATGACGAAGTAACGCTAGCGTTCAGCGCTTCGGCGCTTAGTGAATTTGCCCCTAAGTATCAGCCCCCGAGAGTATCGTGTTCTGTATACAGACACCTGCATCTTGCAGAGCACAGAATTAGGAGGCTTTGAGCAGACTGAGACTGTTTTTCTCAGTTTACTGCTATGTTCTACACAAACATTACCATCTCCTTCATGTGAAATGAATTTACTTTTGGGTCTCAAATACTCTACCTGCACCATTCATTCATAGATGCACATCTTATAGAAAAATGTAAAACGATTTTAAAGAAACTTTAAGTACTGAATGTGCTCCATTTGGACTATAAAAATGAGTGGAAAAGGTCCTTTTTTCTGAAACAGGAGATGCACTTACGGTGAATTGAAATTAATCTCAACATGAACACTGACCTCTGCTGCTGAGTTCTTGCATTTGCAGAGATAAAAAAGTGGATTTTTTCGGTCAAAAAATGTTTTTTCTACCAATGTTCTTGGTTGTCAAGACGAGCTGTAAGTGAACTTTATGTAGTGCCGGACCCCAGTTGCATTCCCCCAGAGCATCAATATTAATATTATTGTAAAACAATTGGCTTTCGGACACTAATTTCTTGGGCTGCTCTATCTCTTATAATAAATATTTTTTAAGTTGGATTGGAATGGAGAGTATGGGGCTGAATTCCGTGAAGAAGCCGTATATAAGAGATGAAAAATTATTTTCTCATTATGTGATCTTTTATTTTATCTGTAGTCACATTCAACTGTATATAAATAACCCAGACATCCACATGGCAAGAACTTGCATTGTAAGCTATTAATGCTCTCCTTGTTCTGCTACTATGTTACGGTAATGAGAGATAAACACAGCTCTATATTTATTCCTTTCTGTTAAACAGCTTTACAAAACAAATTCAAATGATGTCCTTATGCAAGTGCAGGATTTCATATGTTACTGGCTTCTTATAAATGAGTCGTAGCAAAACAGAGCTTAAAAACACCAACTCGAATTCGGAATTAGAATCCGAGATTTATCATTCCCCTACCCTGGAAGTAACTCGAATTCTACAGGTCGCCACCTAAAACCTGCCGAGTTCCAGTAGAAGTCAACAGCAGAGGTCCGCTGACCTACAGTATTTTAAAGAAGTTAATAGCCTTCAATTCAAATTTAATTTGAGTTTTTGAGTCGGTAACATTCAATTGAATTTTAGACATTCAAGTTTTTTCTTAAATAAGATACCATCCGAGGTCATTCGAGTTCATTTGAGGTAAAAAAAAGCTCTTTCACTTGACTGTTGATAAATATGCCCCTATATGTCTCAGGAGCTGGTGGATATGATCCCATTGATATAACATTCAGGCTGGGCGTCTGAGTTGGGTATGGGGGGGGTTATTATGTGGGGAAATGCTGCATTCTGGGTAAAAAACATGGTTATTGTGTCCAAAATTGCTGTACACATTGTGCTTAAAAATGGCCCTTTATAACTTGACATGGTGCAAAATACCATAATAAAAAAAAAACACAAGGGGACAGATTTACTTATTGTCGAAGTGAATTTTTGAAGTTAAAAACTTTAAATTTTGAACTATTTTTTTGGGTACTTGGACCATCGAATAGGCCAAATTCAACTTCGAATTCGATTCCAAGTAAAACGTTCGACTTCGAAAATCGAAGTACTGTCTCTTTAAAAAAAAGTTCGACTTCTACACTTCGCCACTTTAAACCTGCTAAATTGCAATGTTAGTTTTTAGAAGTCGAAGTCAAATTGTTCGATCGATGAAATCGTTTGGAATCGTTCGAATCATCTGAATAGACGTTACCTCTTGCCTTTGCCAGCTCAGACCAGGCGAAATGCACTGGATTCTTCTGTTACTTACATCATATTTTTTGTGGAAAAAGTTTCTAAGTCCAAAAAACGCTGGCGTCTTTTCCTTTTTTCAGAGTGATAGCTTGCAAAAGTCCTTTGAATTTTTTTTGGGTAACCAGGTTCCCCCATTAATTTTCCAACATATGGAACATAAACTATACAGTGGGCTCATGTGTAGGACATTATAACAACTTGTGTAATGTAATGTATTTGCTGCAACATATTTGTCCATTCAACTTTGAAGTCAGTGTGCAGTGTAGCTCCTGTAATAGCACTCTATAAAGAGAGTGAGACAGTGAGACTTAGTTATAAATAAAAGCTCAAGCTCCAACTAGGAGGATAGAAGGTGTATCTTGATAGGAGGATAGAAGGGAGTAGCTCTCCCCCATGCTCTGCTTTGCCTGTAGTGAAGGGACCACAGTACTGACAAGGGAATCAGGCTATGTTCTATCCCTGTTTCATGTGTGCTGTAGGGGATCTGGGCCACATTAGGTACTAAAACCCTGGAAGGTGATCCTCTCAACTCCCTTGGCTATTCCTAGTGTGGTGTCTTTATATGCTGTCTCTGTTACACCGATGAATGTACTTGGAGATGTAATCTGACTACCTAATGTGTGAGTATGATAACCCTGTGGTGCTTTATGCCTGAATAAAGCCTGTTCTACTGTTTTGCAAAGAACCCCTAGCCTCCAACTCTATACTTTTACATATTTAGCAGTAGTGAGTTGTAGTTCACAACATCAGCAAGTGTTCTTTCCATTTAGCGAAAGCCCATTCTGGTGAAAGAGGGTCATGTGTAACCCATGCTCTATAACACTAGTTGGTATTTGCCTAATTCAGCCAAAAAGGGATTACATATGTTTGAATCATGGCTGTCACAGTGTCTATGTCACCTGCTACAGACAGCTAAACAACACAGCCATATTATAATGGTCAGTAGGGGTTCTGTAATTTTGGAGTCTGTGCATAATTATCTGCAGGACATAATGGGGCTCATTTATCAACACTGGGAAAATTTGCCCATGGGCAGTTACCTATAGCAACCAATCAGTGATTAGCTTTTTGAAACCAGCTGCAAGTAGAACAATGAAAGCAGCAATTTGATTGGTTGTCACGGGTTACTGCCCATGGGCAAATTTGCCCAGTGTTGATAAATGACCCCCAATGGCAACTCACACCTATTCTTATTATTTAAAGGGATTGTTCACCTTCGAAACACTTTTTTTTCCCCCAGTTCAATTGCCTTCTATCATTTTTTTTTAATCATTTTCCCAGTATTTAAGTATAATGTTTAATGTTCCTGTCTCTGGTGTTTCAGGCTGGCAAATAAGCAATCCACATGCAGACTTTGAATTGTTACATTTAATTGATACATTTCTCAGCAGCATCTGTGGAATATTAGCAACTTTTGTATAAATTGTATAAAACAGCTGCCTTTAATAAAACTCTGGGATTCTGCTCAGCAGGGACAACGATAACAAATGTATCAATTTAGAATAGTTACAGAGTCGGGGACCCTCCCTGCCCCCCCAGAGTTGCTTTAAAAAGGTAAAACAAGTAACATTAAGCTTCACTATTAGAAAGTAAATGGGAAAACTTCTTTTTTGCTGGTAAATCTGAAAACTACTGAACTGAAAATATATATATTAAATATAAATATAGTATACAGAGAAGGAATGATGTGATGTGAACATTAGTGATGTGCGGGTCGGAAACCCGAATTTGTTCCTTCCACCCACCTGAGCCTGACTTCCGGGTTCCATTCATAGACCTGCGTCACCCCGACAATAATGTCACCAAAGGGGCGGGGCAAACAGGCGCGTGGATATAAAACCGGAAGCCAGCAGTGTAAGGTGGTGGGGAGAGCAGGAACAAGAGCACGACCTGGACCCGTTTGCCACCCGCAAATGGGGGTGTGAGGTCGGCCCGAACTCGACCCACCCATGGGTAAACTCGTGGGTCCCACGGGTATCGGGTTGGCCCGCACATCACTATTGTACATGCAGTAAGTACATTTAACATCATACCATGTCTAAATTGGGAAAAATCGGGTAAAGCCAAACTTTTCCATGAAAGTTTTTTTAAAATATAATGTTCATTTAAAGCAATGGATTTCTATTAAAATATATTTATATAGTAATATTGCGTGTAGAACCCATGAGGGTAGGGAGCTGCAATAGTACTTAGTATTGCTTAACATTCCCTGGACTTAAAGTTAAAAGAATCCCAAATTATTAAAATATATATATCATTCTATATAATCAAAAGCATCTTTCTGGATTCCCCAACTTCTATGCATTGCATACTATAGGATAAAGCATATGACTGCACTTATTGCAAGGAAAAAACGGTGTCGTTAAAACTGAATTGTATACAGGACATATATTTAATTTGAATGGTAAAATATCTCAGGGACAAACATGTAGCAGCAACTCAGCATACCTCTATTTCCAATCTGTTCTCAAGGTGATTTTTTTTTTAATACATCCAGGTTGTGTTTTATCTTGTAGCTGATTGAGATGTCGTCTGCCTTCTGATGCAAACTCATTTCTTCTGAAATCTCCTTTTCAGTTATTGAGAACACAATAAAATTAATTTAGTTTAATACATTAATCAGAGTATATATAATTTAGCTGTCATGGAAAGCAGCCCATTGTGAATGCCTGTAACAAATCGTTATGTCTGCAATTTATACTATCCTTTACATTTATTTCCTTAATTATATTTTGACCCCCTGAATGATACATTCTATTAGTCTTCAATAAAATGAGGTTTAACAGAGATGTCAGAGCCAAAAAATGTAGGTGTTTATCAAACGGTGGTCAAATGCTCTAGGAAGAGATGTTAAAAAACTTTGAGCAAAGAAGTGCTTCAGCCTAGCTTACTCCTTATTTTCCAAAGGCGCTCCAATCATTGTGTGCCTATGCAGGAATGTAATAAAAGCTAGCTGTTTAATACAGTCTGCAAAAGCACTCAACAGTTTATCTACAACCGAAAAGGAAATTGCAGGTAGTTACTAATCCTTATTACTAACCCCTACAGGGCAAGACTAGTTTCTACTTCGTATTGTTGCAGAGCAGGCACTTAAAAAGCAGTCTTCCCAACAGGCGTGTAAAAATTTAAAAACTTTATTTGGTATACATATAAGTAGCCTTATGCGTTTTGTGTTTCTGAAACACTTAGGGGGTTATTTACTAATCTCCAAATTAAAAAAAAATTTGTGATTTTTTTTCATAAAATCTGGCTTTTAAAAAAATCAAAACATTTTCGGAATGTATTAAACCCCAAGGATGCGAAAGTTTGAATCTGAAAACCCGGCATTTCAGACCTTTAGAGGTTGCATATAAGTCAATGGCAGAAGTCCCAATGATTTTTTGATGTGCGCTGGGTTTTGGACAATATCCTGAAGTTTTTGGGTGAAAATGATGAAAGAATAGTGAAAACCAGATGAAAAAGTCTGAAAAATTCGTGAAAATCTGATTTTTTCCCACAAAGCAAATTTTCTGGAAAATGTAATAATAAATAAGCGTAAAAGACCCAAGCCGATTTGATCAGAGTCTGTAGCAGAAAATATTGCGTTAAATTCGGACTTTGATAAATAACCCCCTTAATCATAGGCCTATGGGCAGACTTTTGCAGACTGTATTAAACAGCTAGCTTTTATTACATTCCGGCATAGGCACACAATGATTGGAGAGCCTTTGGCAAATTAAGAGTGAGCATTGAGAAATTTTCATTGACAGTTTGATCCAATATATGTTATAGGGGGGCTTGCTTTCCTAGTATATGTATTAGAGCTAACTCAAATAGCTGATTCAAGATCAACTAAAATAACTAACTTTGGTACAAATTCCGCATGTAGAGAGACAGGATTTCTGGTGATTTTAATAGAGTGAGCTCTGATACATTTTCTAGGCAAAAGGAGCCCCCCTAAAAGATAAATTGGGTTTAAGTGTCATTCAAAATCAGACTTATAACTCCTGCATGAAGAAAGAATGAAGAGAAACAGATCCCGAGAGGGGGATTGTGAAGAGTAACTCGAATATTTCAGAAAAACAGTTCAGTATTTTTATATATTTAGAAAATCTCTTATTTCAATACGATGAAGCTTTTATTAAAATTTCATTTTTGGGATAGTTCCTATTTAAGGACATGTTCAGATCTTTTGGGTAGAGCCCTTTTCACTATCAGTTATTGGTTGCTTTGTATGTTCGATGCATAAACCCATTTATTGTACAGCGCTGCAGAATATGTTGGCATGAAAGCACTGGTTTTCTGCAATACAAGAACTTTATAACAGCAGACATGTCTGTATATGATGACAATATTTTATCCACTTTTATCAGGCTATGTGATTTATGCTGATGTGGTATAGCAGTACCAATTGAACTAGGTTTTATGTAGCACAAGTGTAGTTGACCTCGTTCATATAAGTAAATCATTCTAGCTTGTATGATGCCATTGAATCTTGACATTTACTTCACAAGAATTTATATACGATGACAATCATTCTTTGTATAGCAAGATTTATAATGAAATTGCTTGGCAATAAAATTTCAGGGCAAATGATAATTTCATTATATCAAAATTTCCAGTAATACCAGCTAGCCTTAACCACTAAATGTATTTGTGCCCTTTGAGTAGGAGGACTCCATTCACACTGCTAGGAGACAGGCTGGAGAACAAACATATTGGGAAAATGGTATAAAAATAGAAATATTCACTGATATATCTATTATTTCCTCATTTTCGTCCAGTGCTAATGCTTCTCAAATCTCTTTGTATTAAGCCAAATTAAAAGGGAAGTATAGTCTAAAATAGAATAAGGCTAGAAATGCTGTATTTTGTATACTAAACATAAACATGAACTTATTGCCCCACAAGCCTAATCAAGCAAATGATTTATGCTTTCCAAGTTGGCCACCATCTTGTTACTTCGTTAAACATCTTTGCAAGACCAAGACTGTGCACATGCTCAGTGTGGTCTGGGCTGCTGCTTAGGGATCGTCATAAATTATCAAAATAGCACAAGTCAAATAATATCTGCCAGAAGCCAATGCAGCAAGACTGATTAATAATCAGAATATACAGACTGCACTGGGTTCTGTGTTGTTGTGTAATCTAATATGGATTTTATAGTTTTTGTATTGTTTAATACAAACTTTCTCCAAATCTGCAGAACCAGTGGCTGTTGCAAAATAATCCTCCGAATAGAATCCCATTTTATCTTTTTAAATCTGGCTCCATTCTCTCCTTCACCCCATAGTAACTGCTTTTGTCAATTCACCATTTTAACTTTCCTTGTTCCTCATTAATCATTCTGTCTATTCAACCTTCATGGCCCAGATTACGCTACTCTAATTAGTCTAATGGCAGCGCAGATGAAAAATTTGGCATGTTTGCCAGAAAAGGGGAGGTTTCACGTAAGCACATAGAAAAGTTTCATTGGTCAAAGCCTAAAGGCTGTTCAGGCCGGCCCAGAGGCAAAACCTGATTTATTTAATTTATTAAACGTCATTTTATCAATCTTTATTTCAACAAAATATCTACAGAACTCCATGTTTGTCATTTGTGTATGTTATTTGCTTACCAGACACTATACCTAACCACTTCACTTGGCTGTAGTGGCTCATTTACTTAGACAAGATTAAACCTTGTATAGCGCATTTTCTTATCTTACTGACGCCAACAGAATTAATATGGGTAAAACCTTGCTTCAGTTGAGCATGGCTGCCATTTGCAATAATGGATGTGTTAATATGTTGAATGAATTTGACCTCTGTACTACAGCACAATCTAACAGACACAGCCAAGAACGACAAATGGCATTAAAACAATTCAACATCTATGCACTGATCATCATGGGTTTGAAGCCAACCTTCCTGCTTGATGGTATTATGTAATAAATTGAGCCGAGGTCATTTTGGAGAGAAAGAATAATGTTGGAAGTGTTTCCAGTGGTTTTCTTATTCGCTTCTGCTTTGATGTGTTCATCTTCTGCTTGAACTACCATTCCTGTTACCAACCCTTTGTCTGCGCTCTAAAAGTAAGCATAAATAAGTAAATACATAAATGTAAGGTTTTACCCTATTAAAACACAAATATATATAACATTTAGGGGCAAATTCATCAAGGGTTGAATATTGAGGGTTAATTAACCCTGGGAATGAAAATCCTTCGACTTCGAATATCCAAGTCGAAGGATTTTGCGCAAATACTTCGATCGACCGATCAAAGGAATAATCGAATAGTCGAACGATTTTTAGTTCGAATCCTTCAATTCGAAGTCGTAGTCGAAGGTCGAAGTAGGCCATTCGATGGTCGAAGTAGCCAAAAAAACACTTTGAAATTCGAAGTATTTTTTCTTCTATTCCTTCACTCGAAGTTAATGAATTGGCCACCAAATGAACAACTGAAGTGAATAAATTAAAAATTAAAGCAGGTTAAACTGGCCTTTCCTGTTTGAGAGGATCTAAAATATGATCTAGTTTAGCCATTACTAAAGATTGTTTTATTTTTATTTGTGTGGCCCTGGTGGAGCCCTAAGCCCTTGAGTGCCTGGGTGCCCAGTTTTTTTCAATTGATTCATTTACACTCCCTGTGCTGAGGGTCTGGTGCACCCGACCACCTTTTTGACTTGGCAAATGTTTACACTTATTTATCATTTGATCTAAAATATGGAACAAAGTGTGCTGCTTATTTTATTACGCCTTGGAAGAAACAAATGTAGCTTGTTGTTTTAGCTGCATCAACAAGTTTTAATTCTCTTGCTGAGATAATATTCTGTAGCTGTACCGTCTACTGACCAGGGTGGGAGCCATTGAGAGATGAGCTGGTGTGTCCATATAGCAATGGTGCGTTGACTTGTATGTTCCAAGCATTTCTCATCATCTCCCACTCGGGTCAAAATCTAAAACATATGTTGAGATAAAATATGCTGAGATAACATACTTGTACTTACATAATGATTGCACTGAGGGAAGTTTAAAACAGACCGGGGTTCTGTAAATATAACCACTGGTCAAAGAAAGGAAAGGGAAGTCGGCAGAGATTTGTAAAAGTTCATATTAGAACATTTTTAATGCATAATTAATGATTAATAAAAAACGAATTTATACAAGGCTCAGTTCATGCAATGTGATATACCCCTTTAATAACATAGTAAATACCTACAGTATATTTCTGCAATGGCCCATTTTAATAGATAACTTTGCAGGTATTTTACTGACTCATGTCTAGTGGTACATTCATCAGTCACAAGGTTACCATATAGTCACGACTTGTTCATATCTTGGAATACTCGGCTGCCTGCAATGTACCAATGTTTTATCACCTTTTGCTTTTAGTGCTCTCCTATGATTTGAGAGTAGTGCCAGGAATTTCAACTTTTACCTAATGGTGATACTGAGGGGCAAATTCATCAATGGTCGAATATCGAGGGTTAATTAACCCTCGATATTCGGCTGGGAATGAAAATCCTTCGAAAAATCCTTTGACTTCGAATATCGCAAAAAAGTTCAAACGATCGAAGGAATAATCGTTCGATCGAATGATTAAATCCTTCAAATCAAACGATTCAAAGGATTTTAATCCAACGATCGAAGGATTATCCTTTGACCAAAAAAATTTAGCCAAGCCTATGGGGACCTTCCCCATAGGCTAACATTGGGTTCTGTAGCTTTTAGGTGGGGGTCGAAGTTTTTTCTTAAAGAGACAGTACTTCGACTATCGAATGGTCGTATAGTCAAACGATTTTTAGTTTGAATCCTTCAATTCGAAGTCGAAGGTCGAAGTAGCCCATTTGATGGTCGAAGTAGCCAAAAAAACACTTCGAAATTCAAAGTTTTTTTACTTTGAATCCTTCACTCGAGCTTGGTGAATGGGCCCCTTACTGATGGGCGAATTTGGAGCGTTTTGCTTCTCCTGAAAAATTTGCGTCGGCGAAAAATTCACAAAACGACACCGGCGTCTCATTTTTTTGACGCCGGTGCCTAGTTTTTTGACACCGGCGCCGGTGGACGCTGCAGTTTTGCAAATTCGCGCTGCTGAATAAATTCGCCCATCACTAGTGCTAATCATTAATCAAAGCAAAGCACCATGATTACAAGTAATATGCACAAGTAAGAATTACTATATTAGGGCATGGTGGCAAGATGAAGAAGATTTGAAAGGGGCCCACTTAAAATGAGGGCCGGCTGTGCTATATGGTATCCCAATGGGGAGGACCAACCCAGCATAAGTGATAGCACTGAGCAGAGAAGTACCAGGAGATGCTTCCTACATCAGTAAATAATAATTTTGCAATTTCTGTTCAGCCTCTATTTAGATAGAACAGCAGAAGGCACACAATTGAGATATTAGGAATGAACACCTGCTAATATCATGAATCGTAAAAGTAATACAAGTATGGGATCCATTATCCAGGAATCCCATTATCCAGAAAGCTCCAAATTATGGAATGGCTGTCCCCCATAAACTCCATTTTATCGAAATAATCCAATTTTTTTTTTTTGCCTTCATATTGTTAAGGGTTTTGGGCTGTATGATGCTGTTTTTCTTTGTAGCTGTTCAGGCAATGATTCGGAAAAGATTTGAATTATGTGAAGACTCTTCCTGCATGTAACCTTTTTGTTCTAATCATGTTTGGGAGTTAGGTTGAAATTTTATTTTTAAGAAAAATTTTAGTTTAATAAATACCCCTTAAAGTTTATTTAAGGATGAACAAGTACTGATTAGAACATTCTTGGAGAGCAGTCAATTTAACAGCAAATTGACTTGAAGCACCCATAATAATTGTAATTCAGCAGTGGGTGTGCAAACCAACGCGTTTCGTGCCAATACACTCAGCACTATCTCCGAGTTATTCAAACATCACTTGTTACTGTGCTTAAATAGTGCCACAAATACATGTCATTAATCATTTAAAGGTTAAGGTAAAAATCACTTAATCATGAATAAATATGTGAATAAATAATCATACAAATATACATCAGTTGATGATTATAGAACACAACTTTAGTAACTTTATGTATAAGTTATATAAATAAACTAATGTAATCATGTGATATGTAATACTATAATAAACATTGAACATCCAGTGATCTACTGATATACTGAGAAAGTAAATAAACCTCAACGTAAATAAAAATGGAGAGGCAGATTTTTCAAGGGTCGTATTTCAAATTCATGTGAACACCCGAATCAAATTCGATTTCGATCAAACTCGATTAGAGTTTTTTCTCCAAAAAAAACTTGAATGTCAGGAAGGCTGCAAACATCTCCAAATTGATCCCTAGACCTCTGCAATTGACTTCAACAACTATTCGCGGGTTTTAGGTGGCAAATAGTCAAATTCTTAAAGGAGCAGATTATGATAAATCTTGAAAATCGAATTTGAATTTTTTTTAAAAAAAAACTAATCGAGTTTGGATAATTCCCTAGTCGAATTTGACAGTTTTGACCATAAAAAATTCGATTTTGGAATTTTCAATTCGACCCTTAATAAATCTGCCCCCAAGTGTATCACTTTCTCACCTCTGTATAGTAAAAGGCCACTACAGATACAGAATAGTGCTTGGGAAAACATATTCATTGTGAATCACATGTGATGCCTGTTTTCCCACCAGCAATTGAGAGTAATGCTGTTGGGAAGGGAACTTTTTGTTGCCCACACTGGAGGAGACTAAGCTCAACAAAATGTCTCATGTGCCATTAATCTAAAGGGCAGTAGTTTACTTAGTGTTTTGGGAGTAATAAATGTGTTAAACAATGGGATACAAGATTTAAGATAAGGAAGACCTTGTTTCTGGTATAACATTTTGCCCTTCTTCAGTTCTTCTATCTGTCCATCCAACTGTAACTGTAATGAGAGGAAAACTCTCCTGATCTGTTCACATTGTCTTCATTGTAAAATAAGTCTTCTTTAGCTGTGACTAAAAAGATTTCCAAATCATAATTCAAATGATATATAAGTATATTTGATCAGAAGGAAAGGAGCTTAAATTGGATGTAAATGTTGTCAGGACTGTGCGCCTAGTTGGTGAGTCTTTCCATGGAAAGAATTTCTGCCCAAGAAGTCCAGAAAAATATGTCTAAATTCCATGGTAATTCAGAGATTTCTTATAGTTATACAAATGTATGGTCAAGTGTTTGTGTCTGTGTGTGTATTTAAAAAATGTTAGGGTTAAACAGGGTTTCCGTGCTGAGTACTACCCCTATTACACAGCAAGATGAAATAGTAAATACAAGAAGTTCTAGCTAAGCAACAACTAGAGGTTGGACAGACCTACTCAAATGTTTATATATCACATATTAGCAAAGTCTCAGTTTCAGAATTTTTTTTTTGAAAATGACTGATGACAGCTACGTGGCCTAGTTTGTTACTAGATGTTATTTACATCCCAAGATACATTCCCAATATATACTTCTGCAACCAGCACTGAAGTGAACTCTTGCTTTCATTCTTTAGAAGCTGGTTCCACATGACACCATTTCCCTGTAACTTCTGAAAGCAATTCGCTTGTCACAATGTACTACTCTTTGTTGGGCTTTTATTGCATTGTGAATCTTAATTGTGCATTGCGAACCTTTTAACAACTGCTCTGGAGTTTCGTTAAATAGTTTGTCGAAAAAAATGGTTTGCGATTGCGAAATTTTATTACATACACAGTGAACGTTCACAAAAGGAAGTTGTTCGCAAACTTTGCAAGGAAGTCAATGAGGTCTTTAATCAGTCAAAAATGGTGCAAACATGGTCTTTAACATTCACAAAGGTGTTTGGAAATGCTTTTTGCACTAATGAAACTTACTGCATTCCCCCGATCCTGTTAACCTCATAGTAGCTTCAATTTTGTTATGGGATCTCTTGCTTGTAAAATCTCCTTTCCTTTAAGTCTTCTATCACTTTCACAGCAAAAGATCCTACCTCTCAGATTGGATTATGAGACCGAGCCATGAAATCTGATTAAGCCGATCTGCTTATTTTATTTAGATGAAATCATAACATCTGCCATTTTCTGAGTTAGCTATAACATTACTGTCCAAAGAATTTGTGTACATATACACACAACTATATCCTAAAACAGCAGTTTTGTTCAAAGACTTGATTTGACTTGTGCTGTTTTGATACATTTCTGATGATCCCTAAGCAGCCCAGACCACACTGAGCATGTGCACAGTCTTGGTCTTGCAAAGATGTTTAACAAAGTTATGGCGACCCCCTGTGGCCAACTTTGAAAGCATAAATCATTTGTTTGATTAGGCTTGTGGGGCAGTAAGTTCATGTTTATGTTTAGTATACAAAATACAGCATTTCTAGCCTTATTCTATGAAAGAATTTACTCCCCTTTAACATATGTTTTTGTAATTCTGTGTATGAACCTCTAATAGCCCTAAAAATAACCACTTTTTTTATTTACCTCCATGAAGCAGTTTAATACTTCTGGGGTCTTATAAAGTAAAGTACCTTCAAATAATGCTGTGGGGTTATAAAGATGGGCAGTTCTGAGATTGGCAGGTTAATATTGACAGTGTTGACAGTATGGACAGTGCTGGGTTTTGGGACCTGGGGGTGAACCAGTAGCAGAAGGCAGTTGTACAGCCAGTGAGTGGTAAAAAAAAGGTATTTATGATATTGGTGGGTTTCTAATTCTGATGTAGCAAAACAGATATAAGGCTGACTGAGAAGTTAAAGATCACGTGTAAAATCAGGGATGCTTGTAGACAAGCCAGGTTTATTAAATGTAAATGAAATATATGAGTAACCATCGTAGATCACCAACTTCAGTTTATCAGAAATGCCCCTGATTGTCCAAGTGATCTGATGACCTTGCTGTAAGTCAGGAATATACTGTTAGAACTCAAGTAGGACACAACATATGACGTTGGTCACTTGCACAGAACTCCATATGGTTCTGATCTCTTAACATTGAGCTATTTCACTGCCACTCAAATATTTCTTTGTATATACACTTGAGCCTGCACCTCACAGGTAAAAAAGAGTTTGGGGACCTCTGCCCTAGAGAATAGTAATTGGAGGAGTCCGTTGGTGTTGCTGCAAAGCAAAATATGAAACCAGAGGAAAGAACTTTCTGTTAAAGTGACATTGCAAGTGGAAAACAGGGAAGCTTCCATTACATTAAAAAGTGTTTACAAATTCTCTGTGAAACAGCACTGGAAAATAAATGCACATTATACACTTTGTACTCTATTAAAGTACCTCTAAATGATCATAGGTAGGGAAACGATGTATTGTACCTTGTGGTTGAAAGATGGTATTTGAGTACAATGAAATTCATGCTCCATATCAACCTTATATTAATAGGTATCCACTGAATCCAGGATTCGGTTCGGGATTAGGCCAGGATTCGGCCTTTTTCAGCAGGATCCGAATTCGGCTGAATCCTTCTGTCCGGCCGAAACGAATCCGAATCCTAATATGCATTTGCAAATTATGGGCGGAGAGGGAAATTGCGTGACTTTTTGTCACAAAACAAGGAAGTAAAAAATGTTTTCCCCTTCCCACCCATAATTTGCATATGCAAATGAGGATTCGAATTTGGTTCGTTATTCGGCCAAATCCTTCGTGGAAGGAAAATAGTGGATTCGGCGCATCCCTATATATTAATCATCTGAGTTTGTTTCCATCTTTATTTTCAGCCCAGTGTTACACTCATGTTGAAGATATTTTGCATCACCTGTCATTAAAAATTAAATTTGTCCTTTAGTTGTGTATCTGTAAGCTTACATAGAGAAGACCTGAATGCTACTGGTTTGAGTTACACACTGAAGCCCCACTGGAATGGCCAATTAGAACGTAGCAAAATTATTGCAGTTTTGTAGTATAATAAACATCCATACAATGGGGACATCCGCCATTAACTTCCTGGTGTGTAGAGCAGATGGGAACCTGTCTAGCAGGACACCTGTTTAGGCGGGATTCGGCCAGGATTCGGCCTTTTTGAGCAGGATTTGGATTCGACCGAATCCTTCTGCCCAGACGAACCGAATCTGAATCCTAATTTGCATATGCAAATTAGGGGTGCGGAGGGAAATTGCGTGACTTTTTGTCAGAAAACAAAGAAATACAAATTTTTTCCCCTTCCCAGCCCTAATTTGCATATGCAAATTAGGGTTCGGATTCGGTTCAGTATTCGGCCGAATCTTTCGCAAAGGATTCGGGGGTTCGGCCGAATCCAAAATAGTGAATTTTGTGCATCCCTAATTGTTACATCGTAGTTGAGATTAAAAAACATATGTACTAAATCACGTTCAATTTTCGCCAAGTAAACTTTACCTAAATTATAATTAATCCAGAGAAAGGCAAACAAAAAAAAAAATTCCTTTCAAAACGGAAAACCATTAGCTGGATAAATGTATATTTTCGTCTTTACGGCTGATTCCAATCAAATATCAATGTATGGGAATATGGCACATTGGAAAATGTACTGTATTTAGTACAACGCAGGTGAATTCATTCATTTGGATGAATGAAAACCTAAACTGAAGTTGTATAAAAGAACAACCTGATGGACATGTGTCTTAATGTTTTTGCCTGATGTTTTTCTACAGCTTCAGCTGTGTAAGGAAAGTCTAGTGTTATAAAAGGGATTTGGTGTATTTGAAAGCCATTAGCGGAAAAAAAAGGAAATTGTTATGCCAGGAAAGAAAACTTTCAAAATCTGCAAAAACTATCCTTTCAATGAGTCACCTTTAGAAGCAAGATGTTCTGCTAAATTCATTGATCCCTTAAGCTCCATACGGTAATTTACGGAGCTTATTTGCATTCTATTGTATTTTAATTCTGAAAAGTGCCCTTTGGATAACAATCGCCGCTGATGATCTTGAGAGCAGAAATGAATCAAAATTGTATGACAAGAGTTGATTTGACAGCACTGATCTGACTGAACTTCTGGCTACAGAACTGCGTCATAAAACAAAGCTAATGATCCCTCAGAACAAGCCAAGCACAAGATAAACGATAAATGAACGTTCTAGGGTATCTTCATGCCAAGAAATGTGATCTCTCTGCAAAAAGAAATGAACATTAAGCAATGTAATCTCCATGAAATGAAATTTAAAGCAGTGTTTAATGCAATCGAAAATATAAAGGGAGTAAGATAGGAACCCAACCCTCCAACTTCCAGATGCACCTTCTCCTTCAACAAAGTTAACTTGATCCTCTTGTGTTTATGAGATCATGGCTGGAAAGTCTATTCATTTTCAGGAATGTCTAAAATGTTATCATCAGACTTTTTCTTTAACAGTTTTCGGCTAAAATATATACTTCTATTTATTCCAAATTTCATCAAAAACTTGAACTGTCCACAAGCCCATAGGATGTGTTTTACACTGGATTATTGGAGATATAGCATCAGTAGAAGGATTGCATGATTTTTATAAACTGGCATATATGGTGGCAGTGGTGTAACTAGAGTGTGCCAGGCTCCCCTGCCAAAAAATCTTCAGAGGGGCCCAGCGCATACTGATCCCCATCCTCCCGCCCACTTCCTGGCCAGACCCGTCCACCCCCTTCTGGACCCTGCCCACTTCCTACCCAGATCCTGCTCACTCTCCACCCGGACCCCACCCAGACTCCACCCACTCTCCACCTGACAGTATCTACTTCCCCGCCGCAGGCAAGAGCACGACTGGGGTGGGTGGGGGGAGTTCTTGTTAGCTATAGAGGAAGCAGACCTCCTCTATAGTTACTCCACTGTATGGTGGCCTTACATGTAAATTAGAAATCAGTATGCCGGCCTCTACCAAAAGAAAATATAGATTAAAGGGGTAGTTCATCAACTTTTAGTAAGTTATAGAATATCCAATGTCTGGCAAGTTTTTAATTGGTCTTCATTTTTCATTTCTTACAGTTTTTTGTATTTTTTTTAAATACGTTTTTTTCCTCTTCTGATTCTTTCCAGCTTTCAAATGGGGTCACTTACCCCAGGAGCCAAAAAGCAATTGCTCTGTGAGGCTAAACATTTTATTGTTGCTTTTAATTACTTATCTTTCTTTTCAGAAAAGATAAGTAATTAAAATCTGCTCCTTAAGAGCTGAATTTCCAGATAATAAACTGGAATCGCCCCTGAGTATAGTCATAATACATTCTCTAGCCCTTGTTGGTCTACAAATGTCTTTATACCCCATTACAATTTATCTATTAGGAATGCTGGGAAATGCAGTTCAGTATCAGCTGTGTGCTACAAGTCAGACACTCTTCCTATACAGGTAGGGATCTGTTATCTGTGAACCCGTTATCCAAAAAGCTCCGAATTACAAAATGACCATCTTCCATAGACTCCATTTTATCCAAATAATACAAACTTTTAAAAATGATTTCCTTTTTCTCTGTAATAATAAAACAGTAGCTAAGATATAATTGATCCTTATTGGAAGCAAAACCAGTCTATTGGGTTTATTTAATGTTTACATGATTTTCTAGTAGACTTAAGGTAAGAAGATCCAAATGACAGAAAGATCCGTTATCTGGAAAGCCCCAGGTCCTGAGCATTCTGGATAACAGCCCCTATACCTGTATTACAATATTTTCTTTTAAGGTCCTTTAAGTGAGTATGAGATATGGGAGCATTCTCAGAATGAAACTTGATCTTTGTTTGACATGCCTAGAGACCAGAGCATCTTTATAAAGTACAGCTGAAGATTTATTTCATTTGCTATCATATTTTGTTTTTTCCCCGCAGATGTTTTGCCAAAACACAATTACCTGTGCCAGTCCATAATAACTGGTGTAGGGGAAATTAATCATTTGTCATTAAATCTCTTAATAAAGGCATAATCATTTTGTAGAATATGCATTTAATATCAATTCTCAACAGATTACCCACAGAAGTATGTACTAATAAACGATCAATACCTAAAAGACCGTATTTTAATCTCACAGCATTTGTCCAAATATCACCACGTTTCTGTAGCAGTCCAATGGCGTAGGAACCAAACACTCCGGGAATGTATGCTTCCCTTCTAATGAGTACAGATTCAATTTATTGTCTGCTTTCTTGTCCAGAACAATTTGGCAAATGACAGAAAAACCAATGTAACATTTTTTGGAACAGGTAAAAAGGACATTTCTGCTTAAATACCATAAAACAGAGAATCCCAGATTTACACAAACACAAGGTGCATGAATAGCAAAGCCCACATTTCATAGAGGCCCATATTATAGTTCTGAAATAAGAATTTATTTAACTTGTTTTGATTGTCTGGCTTTTTTAGTTCATACAGCACTGATATACTTAGAATGACAAAAAATTTGCCGCACATTGTTATCCAGTGTCAGACTGGCCCACCTGGATACCAGGAAAACTCCCGGTGGGCCCAGTAGTCAAAAGGCCCTCCTGCTTCTAAACATTTGGCCTATTTCATGGCCATTCTCTATTTGTATAAGAACAAAGAGACTAAACAGATGGAATAATAGATTATAGGTTTTTGCGTGGGCCCCTGGTGTCCCAGTCCGACACTGTTGTTAGCCTGGGGAAAAGGGGTGCCCGGACCGCAGCATCTGCTTCCTTTATAGCATTCAATTCCCCCTCCCCGACAATTCTCGGTATTCGAGGGGGAATTGCAGACAGCACAAGCAGGAGCACCTATGTGTGGGGAGGGAGGCCAGGCTTGCTCTTGTTATGTCCCTGACCAAATGTATTCACCCAAAATATTTACTTTAACAGCAACTGGCTAAAATTAAGTTACAATTATTTATAAATCTAGTGTTAACTCAGCAGGACTTGTTTTAAAACAAATATATTGTTCAATATTTTCAGTATATACATCAGGTCCAACCTGCTGCCCTGCAGTTATTCACAAACTTTTCATGTTAATTACCTACCTACCTACCTACCTACCTACTGTTAGGGAATAGAGAACATTGCCCAGTGGTACCCCCTAATTGGCCGAGATTTTACACATCCACATTTACCTTACATCAAACATGTTTTACATTTATTAATGTGACATAACATCTGCCACAGGTATAGATAAAATATTAGGTGTGTATAGCTCTTATTATTTAGTAATAATAAGGAATGTATTTGCGTCTGGCAGATGTTACTTCTAAAATGAATTAAAATTAAAGTTGAAAAATAATGGCGGTAGGATTTGTTTCTTGATCACTTGGTCACTGTTTCATTTAAGTCTAGGGTATTTATAAAACTGTGCCCTGAGAAATGATGCTGGTCCAACTTATTGTTACAACTCCAAATATGCAGCTAAATAAGTCATCTGTGGCAATTAATAACATGCCGGTACATTTCACTATACATTCATACAAATATAAATGTTAAAGTACAAAATATCAAATCATTTTTTTTATATATATAAATAGGGGCATTTTCCTTTTAAAGGAACAATAACACTAAAAAAAAGAAGTATTTTAAAGTAATGAAAATATAATGACCTGTTTATTACAATTGGTGTTTGCTTCAAAAACTCTACTATAAACAAGCTGCTGTTTAGCCATAGGGGCAGTCATTCCCAGCTGAAAAAAGAGAAAGGACACAGGATACACAGCGGATAACAGATAAGCTCTGTAATATACAACGAGAGTCTTCTGTGATCTATTGTGCATCCCGTGCTTGAATGGCTGCCCCCATGGCTACACAGCAGCTTGTTTATATAAACTTTAGTTGTGTTTATGAAGCTAACACATGTTTTACCATTGCAGAACAACAGTACATTAATAACATTGTCATTCCTTTGAAACACTTTCATTTTTTGGTGTTACTGTTCCTTTAAGGACTGGGGAATGTAACAAGTATACCAAGACCCAGCTTGAACAAGTTCTAATCAATATTCAAATATATTTCTGGGTGTTCTTTGTTTAACATGAAGACATGCTATTTGTTTTAATTAAAAAAAACAATCTCACTGTATACTTGGATAATCAAATAAGATAATACGTTCTTTTGTTTATCCAGAAAGCTTGTACATGCCTTAATATAATTAATTTCCTTGTCATCTAAGATTATTTCCAATTGTCCATTCCTAGAATTCCGAGAAAATTACATTTTCCTTGTTGGGCATCAAGCATAATTGATACAGATGTGAAGAAATCAAATTTCTTTGTCTGCACTTTGACACAATCAGATTAATTGAATGCTAGTTTGTTCTTATGCAGCATTAGTTGAAGGAAGATTGTTCAAGAGCGAGAAGGTCTACATATGATCCAAAAAGCACAATATGTTGTTATAGGGTATTACTTTACCTATCTGCATAATTTTAATCACAAAAAAATGTATGTCGTTACATCTAGTACAATATTTGAACTTTTTTAGACATTAACAAGTAATAAGAGTGCATGCAATGGGCCCATGCAGTTTTAGCAGTTGGCTTTACACTATGGGGCAGATTTATCAAGGGTCGAATTTTGAAGTGTAAAATACTTCGAAATTCGACCATCGAATTAAAATACTTCAAATTCGAATATCGAAGTATTTTTCACCGAATTTGGCCACCGAACGATCAAAGTAAAATCGTTCGATCGTTTTAGCGTACGATCGAACGATTTTACTTCGATGTGTGAAGACTTTGAAAATTCCCTCGAATTCACTTCGACCCTTGATAAATCTGCCCCTATATGCATGTTTTTTTAAAGGGATACTGTCATGGGAAAAAATGTTTTTTCCGAAATGAATCAGTTAATAGTGCTGCTCCAGCAGAATTCTGCACTGAAATCTATTTCTCAAAAGAGCAAACAGATTTTTTTATATTCAATTTTGAAATCTGACATGGGGCTAGACATATTGTCAATTTCCCAGCTGCCCCAAGTCATGTGACTTGTGCTTTGATAAACTTCAATCACTCTTTACTGCTGTACTGCAAGTTGGAGGGATATCACCCCCTCCCTTTCCCCCCCCCCAGCAGCCAAACAAAAGAACAATGGGAAGGTAACCAGATAACAGCTCCCTAACACAAGATAACAGCTGCCTGGTAGATCTAAGAACAACACTCAATAGTAAAAATCCATGTACCACTGAGACACATTCAGTTACATTGAGAAGGAAAAAACAGCAGCCTGCCAGAAAGCATTTCTCTCCTAAAGTGCAGGCACAAGTCACATGACCAGGGGCAGCTGGGAAATTGACAATATGTCTAGCCCCATGTCAGATTTCAAAATTGAATATAAAAAAATCTGTTTGCTCTTGTGAGAAATGGATTTCAGTGCAGAATTCTGCTGGAGCAGCACTATTAACTGATTCATTTTGAAAAAATTTTTTTTTCCCATGACAGTATCCATTTAAGTAACACGAAGGTTCATGGGCTGGTTCACGGTGCACCTTTGCAATAATTTATAGCAAGGAGTCCCTTGTTTGCCTTTATTATTCCATCTGTACTATATTTATCAGTACTTATTTATGAGTCGGGATTGTGTCACACAAATTCAATGCAATGTCAATGAATGAGCTGTTTCCAGTAAGAGCTGTATATGTCAAAAACAAACCGTTATTGAGAATGGGAAAAAACTGAAAATAGAAAAAATATATAGTGTAATATGTCAAATAATATTTACAACCATGACATTTAGAAATCTGAATCAGTGCACACCAACTGATACATAGGTATAAGTTATGAATAGTGAAAAAAGTGTTACATCACACGTGTTCTATAAAGTGGATGAGAGAGATTCAGGTAAACGTAATACCCACACTGAGGACAACTATACTCACTAGAGCCCCAAGTAAATATAGCATGAATCTGATTGTAATTGTCCCTTTGTTGTTCTTAATCTTCTTTTCTCCTTATGTGGACAATAAGATTGAAGCGTTTAACAAATCTTTAATAAATAATTAAAAACACACAAACATTTGTGGAAAAGGCGCATGTAAAATCCAATAGACAATATCCGTGATGCAGATAGAGTTCCGCCTTAGCGTCTCTTGGAACCTACTGCGTATGTCTCTACTTCCATGTACCACACTTCTGCACCTAAATTGTTTCATTCCTGTATTTAATTAGCTTTTATTCTCGGCTTGCAGGTTACATGCGCCTTTTTCACAATTTTTTTTGTCAATCTTATTGCCCACATAAGTAGTGATGGGTTAATTTGGGGCATTTCGATTCACTGAAAAATTTGCAAAAGAGCGCCGGCGTCTCGTTTTTGACGCCGGCGTCCATTTTTTTATGCTGGTGTCCATTTTTTTGACGCCGCCGCAAATTCGCTGGCAAAAATGTGCTGGCGTCCATTTTTTTTACGCCAGCGAATTTTCGCTGCAGTTTCGCTAATTTATTCACTGGCGGTGAATCGTGGGAATTTGCTGCGAATTCCCGCCTGGCGCATAAATTTGCCCATCACTACACATAAGGAGAAAAGAAGATTAAGAACAATGAAGGGACAATTACAATCTGATTGATGCTATATTTACTTGGGGCTCTAGTAAGTATAATCAATCACCGGATTTACTGTGTAATACCGTCAGTGTGGGTATTACGTTTACCTGAATCTCTCTCATCCACTTTATAGAGCACGTGTGATGTAACACTTTTTTCACTATTCACAACTTATACCTATGTATCAGCTGGTGTGCACTGATTCAGATTTATAAATGTCACTGGTGTAAATATTATTTGACACATTACACTACATATTTTTTTTATTTTCTGCTTTTTCCCTTTCTCAATAACGGTTTGTTGTTGAGATATACAGCGACTCTTACTGGAACCTGTTCTTTGAAGGCAAAAGAGGGCCTTTTTGGATCGCTGGACTGGGGTTACACCAGGTTTGAGATTCAACTCAATGAATGAGCTGTACCTTTACAGCAAATTAATTAGAAACATCATATATGCATGCATTTATTTATTGTTAAATGACAAAGTATGGAGATCCAAAGATCCGTTATCCCCAGCATTCTTAATAACATACTTCAGGGTTCGCGAAGCCACATCAACTTACATCACTTTTTAAAAAAAAATATATATATATATATATATTATTCAATATAATTTCAACACAAGTCCTATTTTTGGCAAAGAGATGAATACTGAATGAAGGGGCTTTGTTAGGGGCGACTGCTTGAATGATTGAAATAACAGGAGAAAAGAAGACGTGCAGGGACGTTATGGCTCCTCATCTACTGGTTCATTGAGACAAACCTGCCTAATCACAAAACATCCTGATGTTACACAAGTACCTAAAAATGTACAGTTTTGTCTGTATGGGGATAGTCAGCTTAACAATCATTAGCCTTTAAGAAACAGCCTTGAGAGAGAGAGGGTGGTCTTTCATCATGTTATAATCATATTTGGTTTATATATAAATTGGGGCAAATTTAGTAAGGGTCGAATTGAAAATTCAAATTCACATTTTTTTATGGTCAAAACTGTCAAATCGAGGGAATTATCAAAACTCGATTTTTCGAGATTTGTCAAACTCTGGCCCTTTAAGAATTAGAAATTCAACTATTCGCCACCTAAAGCCTGCCGAATTCATGTATAAGTCAATGGAAGAGGTCCAGTGACCAGTGTCGCCTTCCTGACATTCAAGTTGTTTTCAGAGAATCAAGTTTTCAGGTCAGTAAAATTCTTCTGAGTTACAGATATTCTATTTATTTCTTAAATAACCCCCAAGTTGTATATTCGAATTCAAGGGAGTTTAAAAAAACTCACATGAATTTGAAATTCGACCTTTGATAAATGTGCCTCGTCATGTACTGTTCTTTGCTTTAAAAATAAAAAAAAAATAAAAAAATGATTTCTGCTTTATCTAGATTTGAATTGCAGATATTGGAAACGTTATCGGGTAACTCGTTATCCAGAAAGCTCCGAATTACGGAAAGGCCATCTCCCAAAGACTCCATTTCATCCAAATAATCCACATTTTAAAAAATGATTCCGTTTTTCTCTGTAATAATAAAACAGTATCTTGTACTTGATCTAAACTAAGATATAATTAACGCTTATTAGAAGCAGCCTTTCGGGTTTATTTGTTTACATGATTTTCTAGCAGACTTAAACTATGAAGATCCAAATTACGGAAAGATTTTTTTCCGGAATACCCCAGGTGCAGAGCATTCTGGATAACAGGTCCCATACCTGTATTTAGATAAAACCCAAAGCTCATACATATATAAATGCCATTATTATTGATTTTATTATAATGGCAGAACATATACCTGAAAGAACTGTAGCATCTGAATAGCTGGAGTATTTCCAGAATTCTCCCTCAAAGTCCTTGCTCAAGATATCATCAGGGAGAGAGTCGGTGATGTTTCAGCGGATTATCCGATTCTAACAGTTGTGACAGGTGACTCCATACAAAAGATCCCTCTGAAATGACAAACCCAGGTTGACATTAGTGCTAAAGATTTCTCTCTACTCATGCATTTACTCCTCAATCAAACTCAATTAAGTTGTAATAATTTAACTTTTCATGGCACGGTTGGAAGTGCTTTTTTAAGTGGGTGTCAAATATAAACATAAATCTAAAAAATCATTTCAGCTCCAGATTGTAAATGCATTCTGTCTAAAGAAATCGATTCCCTAATGAAGTTGTCTAATGTCCCTCTTGGTTTTTTTAGTGGCCGGCCGTGATGGGCATTCCATTAAGGCATCTGATTTCATTTGAATGGCACTTTCTTGAATATTACTTTTAAAGAGGACCAGACAATATGAACAGTATTTATATACTCAAATATAAACACGTATAGGCGATTGGCAAGTTGAATTCTTAGGCTAAGGCCACACTAGGCGATAGCGCGGCGATTTGACTCGAGGCGACTTTTCGCCGCGACTTTTAAGCCGCAATCGCTGTGGAAACTTTTGCGCTGGCGTCTATGGGGAATCGCGAGCGTAAAAACACACGCGGCGATCTTTTTTCTATTGTCGCTCGAAATCGCCTCGCTAAGCGATTTCGAGCGACAATAGAAAAAAGATCGCCGCGTGTGTTTTTACGCTGGCGATTTGTCGCGATTCCCCATAGACGCCAGCGCAAAAGTTTTCCCAGTGATTGCGGATTAAAAGTCGCGGCGAAAAGTCGCCGCGAGTCAAATCGCGGCGCTACCGCCTAGTGTGCCCTTAGCCTTACCAACCTTCTCTCCTCATCCATAAGTCAGTAACAGAAATTCAAGAAGAATATATAATATATCAAGAACATCCCTTTCAACCAAACAGCTGAATAAATTATTTCTTGTAATTTTCGTTCATTCGTCCACCAGTTGACTCCAAATAGGTTCTAGGAGGTCCCCCATAGGCTAAAACAGCAATTTGCAGCTTTTAGATGGTGAATGGTTGAAGTCGAATTTTTAAAGAGACAGTACATGAAAAATTTCGATATTCGAACCAAATTTGGACTATTCCCTAGTTGAAATACACAAAAATTAGCTCGACATTTGAATTTTTTTGATTTGAAAATTCATCTCGACCTTTGATAAATATGCCCCATACTGTAGTTTTTGATGTGTTAATTATATATAATGAAATTCATTTGCAGCACTCTTTTGCAAGGAATTGCACAGTATGTTCTTCCCATAGTTGCCTGGGTTGTTTTTTCAATTCCCCCTCAACACTAAGGGGCCGATTCACTAACTTCGAGTGAAGGATTCGAAGTAAAAAAACTTCAAATTTCGAAGTGTTTTTTGGGCTACTTCGACCATCGAATGGGCTACTACGACCTTCGACTACGGCTACGACTTCAAATCGAACTATTTGAACTAAAAATCGTTCGACCATTCGATAGTCGAAGTACTGTCTCTTTAAGAAAAATCGTCGACCCCCTAGTTCGCCATCTAAAAGCTACCGAACTCAATGTTAGCCTTCGATCCAAAAAACTTAGGAAAGCCTATGGGGACCTTGCCCATAGGCTTTCCTAAGTTTTTTGGATCGAAGGATATTCCTTCGATCGTTGGATTTAAATCCTTCGAAACATTCGATTCGAAGGATTTAATCGTTCGATCGAAGGAATAATCCTTAGATCGTTCGATCGCACTATTTGCGCTAAAATCCTTCGACTTTGATATTCGAAGTCAAAGGATTTTAATTCCCAGTCGAATATCGAGGGTTAATTAACCATCGATATTCGACCCTTTGTGAATCGGCCCCTTAATGAGATACTGAAAGCTACTTATAACTTTGACATAAAGTATTTGCACAATGCTTTTACATTACCCGTCTGGTGTCCCATGTTCCTGTATGAGGGGGCTGCTATATTAGTGCAACATGACCTATAGGTAACTTTTAGGGGCAGATTTATCAAAGGTCGAGGTGAATTTTTGAATGAAAAAAATTCGAATTTCAAGCTATTTTTGTGTACTTTGACTAGGGAATAGTCCAAATTCGATTTGAATTTTAAAAAAATTTGAAAATTCTAATATCGAAATGTATCATGTACTGTCTATTTAAAAATTTGACATTCGCCATCGAAAACCTGCCAAATTGCTGTTTTAGCCTATGGGGGACCTCCTAGAACCTTTTTGGAGTCAATTGGTGGACTTTGGGAAAAACTTTGAATCTAATTCGATCTAATGCGTTATTCCTTTGATTCGAATTCAGCCGAATACGGACCTATTTGATCAATAACGGACCTTTTCGACCAAAAAAAACCTTTGACTTAATTTCGGTTAGTCTTTTTGGATTCAAATTTTGAAGTTTTTTCAATTCAAAATTTGACCCTTGATAAATATGCCCCTTAATGTACATTCATATTTTTTAAAAAAGTAGTTTTTTAGTGTCAGTATCACTTTAAAAAACATACAGGCATAACTATTAACTTACTTAACATCTGAAGGCTGCAAAGAATTGTACCTAATAGAGAGGTGCCCGCCTGCTCTTGTCCTTCCTAGGCGCAGCTTTCCCTCCATAACTCGCCCCTTCTATGAGGGGAATGAATATATCATTTATAGTCACACTTACATCCCTTACTGACAAGTTGGGTACTGAATAATGAAGATCTTTGTAGGTGTATAACTGGACCTTCAACTTGGCACAAGTAGTTCTTAAACAAAACAAATTTATATTACATAATTAAATTACATTAATCAGTACCTTTTACATGGTACGGTCTAGGATTCTCAAAATCACTCATGGGGGTTCCATATTATCAACCTCTTCCTTAGGGCACTCAGTGAGACTATTGGTTATATCCATGATAGCCATATTGATAGATTCTATTGGGTTACATACGTCACAACTACTCCTCAAATGAAATTAGACTACTCAGTTATTCAGCCTGACTATCTAGTGAGATTGTAGCAGCATCTCTCACCAGATTTTGTTCACTGTATAAAACAGACCTTGGACCAAAGAAATGAATGAAACATTAACTCTGCTTATAGACTGACTATGCTATGGACAACCTATTGCCAGCCAATTCAAATGTGCACCTAGATTACCACCATATTTTTATTTTTACTGCTTTTCAAGTGCTGGCACAGAGCAGGTAGTAATTCTGTAGTTCTTTATTATCAGTGTCAAGTAAATCTGCAAGAAGAATATTTTTAGACTATATTCAATGCCAGAAACATTAACGTATTTCTGCTCATAATTTACACTAGAGAATGAAATATTGTCCTATTTCCGCTGCTAAACTGCTTGTCACTTCGGCTTATCACAAGCGATATCTTAAATTACGAGTGAAAGGGAATTAAAATATTGATAGGGGAAATATTTTTCCATTTTCTTTAATGCCCTCTTGATTAAAGTCAATAAACATTGTTCATTAATAGGGATGTAGCGAACGTCGGAAAAAAAGTTCGCGAACATATTCGCGAACTTGCGCAAAAATGCGAGCGGTTCGCGAACGGTTCGCGAACCCCATAGACTTCAATGGGAAGGCGAACTTTAACATCTAGAAAAGACATTTCTGGCTAGAAAATGATTTTTAAAGTTGTTTAAAGGGTGCAACGACCTGGACAGTGGCATGCCAGAGGGGGATCAAGGGCAAAAATGTATCTGAAAAATCTGCCTGTGTGTGCTTGGAAGAGATAGTGTAGGGGGAGAGCTGTTAGTGATTTCAGGGACAGATGATAGTAAGTTGCTGGCTAGTAATCTGCTTGATACTGCTCTGTATTGGAGGGACAGAAGTCTGCAGGGATTTGAGGGACATTTTAGCTTAGGTAGCTTTGCTGGCTAGTAATCTACTGTTCTCTTTAAACAACTGCCATACGTTGACCTTGTAGGCATTGTTTGCCCAGTTTTTTTTGGACGCAGCCACTGAAGCACAGTTGCCAGAAAAAATATGCCATATAAATGCTGAAAATAGTCATTTTTCGCCATACGTTGACCTTGTAGACATTGTTTGCCCAGTTTTTTTGGACGCAGCCACTGAAGCACAGTTGCCAGAAAAAATATGCCATATAAATGCTGAAAATAGTAATTTTTTCGCCATACGTTGACCTTGTAGACATTGTTTGCCCAGTTTTTTTGGTTGCAGCCACTGAAGCACAGTTGCCAGAAAAATATGCCACATAAATGCTGAAAATAGTCATTTTTTTGCCATATACGTTGAGTCAACGTATGGCAAAAAATGACTATTTTCAGCATTTATATGGCATATTTTTTCTGGCCTCTGTGCTTCAGTGGCACATGTGTTAAAATGCCTAGTCTCAACGCTGCCAACAGATTGCTTCCATTGTCACACACCACTTTTCCGATCTGCAGTTGGTGTGGGGTCAGCCACCGATCGGCCTGTGACTGCAGAGATGACAGGAGTACAGATCCGGTATGGTTTTTGCTTTCCAGGCACGTCATCCCCAAGACAGCGTGACAACGGCGTACCTGGCACGTCGAATAGCCTAGGGGAGCTGGGGTGCACAGGTGTGGAGGAGGAGAAGGAGGACCCAGCAGCAGAGTAAGAAGAAGACGAGGTAGAGAGCGATGGAGGAGTAGAGGTGGTGGCAGAACCGCGTGCAATCCGTGGCGGTGACACCAACTCCACTGTTGTTGTTGAGCTACCCATTCCCTGCTTCCCAGCCATTACCAAGTTCACCCAGTGGGCAGTGTAGGTGACATACCTGCCCTGACCATGCTTGGAGGACCATGCGTCAGTAGTCATATGGACCTTTGGCCCAACACTAAGTGACAGAGATGCGGTAACTTGGCTCTGCACATGTTGGTACAGGTGTGGTATTCCCTTTTTAGAAAAAAAATTGCGGCTGGGTACCTTCCACTGCGGTGTCCCAATTGCTACAAATTTGCGGAAGGCCTCAGAGTCCACCAGCTGGTATGGTAAAAGCTGGCGGGCTAAGAGTGCAGACAAGCCAGCTGTCAGACGCCGGGCAAGGGGGTGACAGTCAGACATTGGCTTCTTACGCTCAAACATGGCCTTCACAGAAACTTGGCTGGTGGCAGATGACTGGGAATGGGAACAGGTGGTCAAGGTGGAAGGCGGAGTGGAGGGTGGTTCAGACGGGTCAAGGAGAGCAGAGGTAGAGCAGTAAGATGCTGGACCAGAAGGAGTGTGGCTTTTAGTTTGCCTGTTGCCTTTGAGGTGTTGCTCCCAAAGTGCTTTGTGCTTGCCGCTCATGTGCCTTCGCATAGAAGTTGTACCTATGTGGCTGTTGGGCTTACCAAGGCTCAGTTTCTGACTGCACTCATTGCAAATTACAATGCTTTTGTCAGAGGCACACACATTAAAAAAATCCCACACTGCTGACTTTTTGGAAGTGTGCGATCTGGCGGTAACAGTAGAAGTTGGCGGTATTGGCGGCAATGGCGGGTGCGTTGGCCGGCTGAACACAGGTGCCGATACATGTTGTTGCCCTACTGATCCCTGCGGGCTGTCCTCCCTGCTTCTTCTAAGTCTTATTCTCCTACTGCCTCTCTGACTCTCCGTCTCTCCATCTGAACTACCCTCCTCTTGCTCTCTTCTACTAGGCACCCACAAAACATCAATCTCCTCATCATCATTCTCCTCAGATGCATCAATTTCTTCTGACACATCACAGAAGGAAGCAGCAGCGGGGACCTCCTCCTCATCACTCATTATGTCCATCTCTATCGTGTTCTCTGCCAGAATTAAATCTGGTGTAAGGTCCTCATCTCCTTCATCTTCTTCTGGCAATAATGGTTGCGCATTACTCAGTTCAAGAAACTCATGGGAAAATAACTCCTCTGACCCCAGTGAAGAAGGGGCACCGGTGGTGGAGGAAGTGTTACGTGGGGTGGCCATAGCAGTGGAGGATGAGGAGGATGTTGTGGTAAAGTTAGAAATGGTAGAGGATGGGGTGTGCTGTGTAAGCCAGTCAACTACCTCTTCAGCATTTTGGGAGTTCAGGGTCATTGGCTTTTTAAAACTGGGCAATTTGCTAGGGCCACAGGATTGCATAGCAGCACGGCCCCTAGCACGGCCTCTGCGTGGCGGCCTGCCTTTGCCTGGCATTATTTTTAAAAAAACAACAACAACAACAAAAACTCAGTTGGTTTTTCTGGAAACGATAATACACACAGCTAGATGGCGGGTTGAAGAAAACACTGTGCAAATAATGCCTACAAGGTCAACGTATACACTACTACAGCGGTGGATACGGATTACGTAAAATATATGAATGCTGCTTGAAAAAAAGTAACTCAAGTGGTTTTTCTAGAGACGATAATATTATCAATATTTAGACAAAATGTGAACAAGGTCACACAGCTCGATGGCGGGTTGAAGAAAACACTGTGCAAATAATGCCTACAAGGTCAACGTATACACTACTACAGCGGTGGATACGGATTACGTAAAATATATGAATGCTGCTTGAAAAAAAGTAACTCAAGTGGTTTTTCTAGAGACGATAATATTATCAATATTTAGACAAAATGTGAACAAGCTCACACAGCTCGATGGCGGGTTGAAGAAAACACTGTGCAAATAATGCCTACAAGGTCAACGTATACACTACTACAGCGGTGGATACGGATTACGTAAAATATATGAATGCTGCTTGAAAAAAAGTAACTCAAGTGGTTTTTCTAGAGACGATAATATTATCAATATTTAGACAAAATGTGAACAAGCTCACACAGCTCGATGGCGGGTTGAAGAAAACACTGTGCAAATAATGCCTACAAGGTCAACGTATACACTACTACAGCGGTGGATACGGATTACGTAAAATATATTATGGCTGCTTGAAAAAAGTGACTCCGGTGTTTTTTCTGGAGACGGTAATATTATGGATATTTAGACAGAATGTGAACAAGGTCACACAGCTCGATGCGGGTTGAAGAAAACAGTGTGCAAATAATGCCTACAAGGCCAACGTATACACTACTACAGCGGTGGATACGGATTACGTAAAATATATTATGGCTGCTTGAAAAAAGTGACTCCGGTGTTTTTTCTGGAGACGGTAATATTATGGATATTTAGACAGAATGTGAACAAGGTCACACAGCTCGATGGCGGGTTGAAGAAAACAGTGTGCAAATAATGCCTACAAGGCCAACGTATACACTACTACAGCGGTGGATACGGATTACGTAAAATATATGAATGCTGCTTGAAAAAAAGTAACTCAAGTGGTTTTTCTAGAGACGATAATATTATCAATATTTAGACAAAATGTGAACAAGCTCACACAGCTCGATGGCGGGTTGAAGAAAACACTGTGCAAATAATGCCTACAAGGTCAACGTATACACTACTACAGCGGTGGATACGGATTACGTAAAATATATGAATGCTGCTTGAAAAAAAGTAACTCAAGTGGTTTTTCTAGAGACGATAATATTATCATATTTAGACAAAATGTGAACAAGCTCACACAGCTCGATGGCGGGTTGAAGAAAAACTGTGCAAATAATGCCTACAAGGTCAACGTATACACTACTACAGCGGTGGATACGGATTACGTAAAATATATTATGGCTGCTTGAAAAAAGTGACTCCGGTGTTTTTTCTGGAGACGGTAATATTATGGATATTTAGACAGAATGTGAACAAGGTCACACAGCTCGATGGCGGGTTGAAGAAAACAGTGTGCAAATAATGCCTACAAGGCCAACGTATACACTACTACAGCGGTGGATACGGATTACGTAAAATATATTATGGCTGCTTGAAAAAAGTGACTCCGGTGTTTTTTCTGGAGACGGTAATATTATGGATATTTAGACAGAATGTGAACAAGGTCACACAGCTCGATGGCGGGTTGAAGAAAACAGTGTGCAAATAATGCCTACAAGGCCAACGTATACACTACTACAGCGGTGGATACGGATTACGTAAAATATATGAATGCTGCTTGAAAAAAAGTAACTCAAGTGGTTTTTCTAGAGACGATAATATTATCAATATTTAGACAAAATGTGAACAAGCTCACACAGCTCGATGGCGGGTTGAAGAAAACACTGTGCAAATAATGCCTACAAGGTCAACGTATACACTACTACAGCGGTGGATACGGATTACGTAAAATATATGAATGCTGCTTGAAAAAAAGTAACTCAAGTGGTTTTTCTAGAGACGATAATATTATCAATATTTAGACAAAATGTGAACAAGGTCACACAGCTCGATGGCGGGTTGAAGAAAACAGTGTGCAAATAATGCCTACAAGGTCAACGTATACACTACTACAGCGGTGGATACGGATTACGTAAAATATATTATGGCTGCTTGAAAAAAGTGACTCCGGTGTTTTTTCTGGAGACGGTAATATTATGGATATTTAGACAGAATGTGAACAAGGTCACACAGCTCGATGGCGGGTTGAAGAAAACAGTGTGCAAATAATGCCTACAAGGCCAACGTATACACTACTACAGCGGTGGATACGGATTACGTAAAATATATGAATGCTGCTTGAAAAAAGTGACTCCGGTGTTTTTTCTGGAGACGGTAATATTATGGATATTTAGACAGAATGGGAACAAGGTCACACAGCTCGATGGCGGGTTGAAGAAAACAGTGTGCAAATAATGCCTACAAGGCCAACGTATACACTACTACAGCGGTGGATACGGATTACGTAAAATATATGAATGCTGCTTGAAAAAAGTGACTCCGGTGTTTTTTCTGGAGACGGTAATATTATGGATATTTAGACAGAATGGGAACAAGGTCACACAGCTCGATGGCGGGTTGAAGAAAACAGTGTGCAAATAATGCCTACAAGGCCAACGTATACACTACTACAGCGGTGGATACGGATTACGTAAAATATATGAATGCTGCTTGAAAAAAGTGACTCCGGTGTTTTTTCTGGAGACGGTAATATTATGGATATTTAGACAGAATGGGAACAAGGTCACACAGCTCGATGGCGGGTTGAAGAAAACAGTGTGCAAATAATGCCTACAAGGCCAACGTATACACTACTACAGCGGTGGATACGGATTACGTAAAATATATTATGGCTGCTTGAAAAAAGTGACTCCGGTGTTTTTTCTGGAGACGGTAATATTATGGATATTTAGACAGAATGGGAACAAGGTCACACAGCTCGATGGCGGGTTGAAGAAAACAGTGTGCAAATAATGCCTACAAGGCCAACGTATACACTACTACAGCGGTGGATACGGATTACGTAAAATATATTATGGCTGCTTGAAAAAAGTGACTCCGGTGTTTTTTCTGGAGACGGTAATATTATGGATATTTAGACAGAATGTGAACAAGGTCACACAGCTCGATGGCGGGTTGAAGAAAACAGTGTGCAAATAATGCCTACAGGGCAAATAATGCCTAAAAGGTCAACTTATACACTACTACAGCGGTAGTAAAATAAAAAAAAGTAAAATAAAAAAAAAATGAATATTAAAAAAAAAAAATTAAAGTTGGTGCTGCTGAACTACTAGGAGCAGCAGATTAGCACACCAGTCCCACTCCCCAACACTGCTAGACTAATAGCACTGGGCTCTTATAGTAGTAGTAGTAGTAGTAGTAGTAAAACAACAAAAAAATAAATAAAAGCAGTCCTTACAAGGACTACTGTTATTGCAGCAGTCAGCAGATGAGATCAGAAGCAGGACAGCTGCCCACTGCAGCTACATACAGAGCACTGCAGTAGAAGGTAGATTACTAGCCAGCAAAGCTACCTAAGCTTAAATGTCCCTCAAACCCCTGCAGACTTCTGTCCCTCCAATAACAGAGCAGTATCAAAACGATTACTAGCCAGCAAACTTTCAACTGTCCCTGAAATCACTAACAGGCAGCAGCTCTCTCCCTACACTATCTCTTCAGCACACACAGGCAGAGTGAAAAAACGCTGCAGGGCTTCGGTTTTATAGGGAAGGGGAGTGGTCCAGGGGAGAGCTTCCTGATTGGCTGCCATGTACCTGCTGGTCTGGGGTGAGAGGGCAAAAAAAAAGCGCCAACAATGGCGAACCCAAAATGGCGAACGTCGCGCGACGTTCGCGAACTTCCGGCGAGCGCGAACACCCGATGTTCGCGCGAACAAGTTCGCCGGCGAACAGTTCGCGACATCTCTATTCATTAAATATCAAGTACTAATGTGTGTGATTTAAATGAGAGTAAAAAAGAGAAATGCATGGTTCCAGTGACCTTAAAGAGACTCTGCTTTCTCAAGCAAACCATAAAGTGTGAAGGATCTTTTAAATGAATATATGCTTTTAAACTTTGTACAGTTCTGGAAAAAAAAAACAAATTAATCTTAGTAAAAGCAAGGCAGCATTCCTATACATCAATTTAGAATATAGAATTGGGAATTCTCTAAAGTGCTATGGCGGCAGGTATATATTTATATACATATTTATAGTTTCAAGAAAGGGTTGGACAAATGCAATAAAAAGACATCAGCAATGCAAAAAGTGATTTTTCTTTTTCTGTACAAATAATTTTTGCTTTATGCAATTTTAAAACAGGTTTCGTGAACAAAGAAAGTATTTAGCGACTCCATCTTCCATTGGAAAAATGACTGTGAATTTTAGTCTGCACCAGGGTGTGGTGTTATTAATAGTGATGGGTGAATTTGCACCATTCGCCGCCAGCGAATAAATTCACAAAACGGACGTTTCGCGAATTTCGCAGGAAATTCACAAATTTTTCAGGGAAGTGAAATGACGCAAATTCGCTCATCACTATATATTAATAAAACTATTTGCTAAAAAAGTTACATTTGCATAAAAAGAATATGCCACTTTTTACTACGCCTTAAAAATGTGCAATATAATAACTGCTTAATGAAGTATGTTGCATTGTAGAATATAAATATTTGTTCTTATTTATGCATTTTTTTAAAATCACTTTTATTACTTTACCCTCTTAGTTTACAGCTGGTTTGGGGACTAATACAGTTGACCTTTAGAGTCAATATTTTTTTCCTCTTCGAGGGTAATTTGGGATCATTTGGAAACAGATTTAGCCTCCGTCTGGATCAGTCATGAGGATTTACTTAGACAATAGACTGAATGTACAAGTGTCTTTTCTAACCCTCAGGTGCTATGCAACTATATTAAAGTACTGGCAATAATGACATTTTTGCTTTTAGCAAAGGCTTTTAGGAATTATGTATGGGGACAGGTCAAGGCAACATGGGCAACTCACACAGCCTGAACCAGGGTTCAGTTGTTGGGGGAAGAAAGGGGAAATAAGTTTCTGTATTGAAACTTACAGATTTTGCCTAACCTTTGGCACTTTTTGTATACTTACACTTACTTACACATACTTCAGCCAAACTAAATCAGAAGACTTATTGAAATGGTATGGTATAGACTGTTTTTTGGGGTTTTTTTTTGCCCTTTTGTCATTCAAAATGTTTTGATTTCTGAATAAAAAGCTAAATAACTCAAAAACCTTCAATAATAAAAAAACTAAAACAAATTGTAAATTGTCTCAGAATATCACTGTCTACATCATACTTACCATATCATATTTATCAAAGTCCGAATTTATCTCAATATTTTCTGCTCAAAAACTCAGATCAAATACACTCGGGTATTTTGTGCTTATTTATTATTACATTCTCCCGAAAATTTGAGAGTAAAAATCAGATTTTCACGATATTTTCTGATTTTTCATCTGATTTTCAAGATTTTTTTTGATTTTTCACCAGAAAACTCAGATTTTTACCCAAAACTCTGTATACTTCGAAAACTTCGGAGTTATTGCACAAAACCCTGCGCACATCAAAAAATCATTGGGACTTTCACCCATTGACTTATATGTTATATTGTCTGAGATGCCGGATTTTCAGATTCTGACTTTTCCATCCTCTGGGTTTAATAAATTCCAAAATTGGTGATTTTTTTAAAAGTCCGATTTTCTAAAAAAAAAAAATTTTACGGGATTTTTGCATTTGCAGTTTAGTAAATAACCCCCTTAAAGGTGCACTAGCAAAAGTAGAGAACACAGTCAAATGGTCAAATGCATTTGAAAAGATACAATAGAGATACAATAGAGACCCATTTATCAACACTCTCATTTTATTGGTTTTAGAGACCATATTCTTTAAAATCCCAAATGTCATGTAATTTATTCAAAGATCCACATATAAAAAGAACAAATGAAAAATTCTGAACGATGCACTAAAAAGTATGAAAACCTTGAAAACTGGGAAAGAGTTTTTCGGACAATTCTTAGCAAAAAAAAAAAAATAGCAAACCTCTAAAGGTTAAAATTGTGCAATAGGATGAGCACAGCTCAAATTGGGGTCCGTTTACTAAAGTGCGGTAAATCTGACTTTAAGTTTCCGCATGTTATCGCTGAGAATATTTTTACGCCAGAATATTCGCAGCGACTAAGTTTACTAAACAGCGATACGCTCAGAAGTCATTGCGATCACTTGCGGTAACTACGTTAAGGAACCAGCTTACGTTAGCGGTAATTTTAGCGAGTTGCGAATTTTCTGGCGAAAAATTAAGTTTTTGCGAATATTTATGCTATAAAATAGTCTTGTTTTATGGCGGTTATTATGGCAATTTTTACTGTGACATTTATGGCCAGAAATGCACCTTCAAAACTTATAAACTTTATTGACTGATGATTATACCATCCAACAACATCACCAGAGTAACACCAATCAAACATTTATGCATCATATAAACCCTTCTGCCAATAGAATCATAGGAAATGATACCAGTCAATCTCTTTGCTTCATAGAAATGCACAGTTTAATGTAGCCAATCACAATGAAACCAAAAAAGTGGAGAGGCTGACGAATCCTTGGACTGTGATAATACACCTCTGAGCTGAAACTGCTGCTGTTGCACCAGATAGAAGCAGAAGCCAAAACATCCTGTCAGCAATAGCTACAGATCTCTCTCTTGTCAGCAAAGAATGATGGGTAAAAAAAAACAGTATTATTGGATATTTCCTGCCCCTTGAGAATTTTCCGGCCGAAAAAAATACTTTTACGCCACTACATAGGTGGCGGTAAAAGTTTGCGTAAATTCTGGCATTAATTTTGTCTTTAGCACATTTCGCTGTTTAGTAAACCATGCCTTAATGTGTACGTAGCGTTATTTTCAGCGAATGCGATAACTGGCGAACAATTATTCTTGCGCAAGAAAATTCGCAAATTTATATTTACCGCAGGTTAGTAAACTGGCGATAACATATTTGGTGAAAATTCTGTCTATATATTGTGCGAATATTTTTAATGCACTTTAGTAAACGGACCCCATTGACTTCTAAAGGCCCTCACAAGATTCTACTTGGCACATTTTTGTATTAAAGTGGTTTTTACACATAATAGATCTCAAATGTTTTCGAGTTTTAAAGAAATGTTAAAAAAAAACACATTTTTAGAGATTCGTAAGAAAAATAGAAATTCGAATTTCAGTAAGTAGGCCCCATTGTAAACAAATGAAATTATGCATTGGCCATTTAACAGAAGAATTCTGACATCAAAGTTTAGGTTAGTGAAATATTCCCAGTGCTTCGCTGATTTAAATTCTATGGGGAAAATTCACTAAGCAGCGAAAATGCGATAGCGACACCTTCGCCGCGCTTCGCCAGGCGAAGTTTCGTCAGGGCGGCGCTAATTAACTAAAATCCAAAGTTGCGCAAAATAGAGTTGTTTTTTTGCCCTATACATGTGCCTACTGTATAGTTTAGGTGCCATATGTAAGGAAATGTAGGGGGGAAGGAGGGTGCCCCCAAAAAACTTTATGATCTTTTTCAGCCTATCACCCTTAAAAAAGGAAAAGTCGCCAGCATTTTTTGGGATTTCAACTTTTTTTGAAGCAATCCATATCTACTCTATTGCACTTCGCCTGGTCTGAGGGGGCGAAGTCAAGTCTGGCACAAGAGGTAGCGTTCAGTAAAATGTACGAGTTAGTGAATTAGCATAGTTACGTCGTCCCTTCACCATAGCGCAACTTTGCCTGTCGTAAGGGTGCGAAGTAGCGCTAGAGTAGCTCAACTTCGCTAGCGAATTTACGCCAGCACCCGTTCACTAGCGTTAGTCACTTCGCCCTTTAGTAAATCTGCGCCTATGTTGGGATGGAGATAAAGGTATGACAATTTTTCCCTTTTTGTTAGTTCTAAATCAGAATTAGCTCTATTGCTCAGTAACCTCATACACAATTGGCAAATAAAGAAAATCTAACTGATTGGTGAGAATGGACTTGCCAGGTAAGTGCAGTCACCTCGACACCTATAAGTAAATTTCCCCAGAAATATTCCACTCCCAGTATTGTAATATATCAAATGTCTATATATAGATTTTTATAAAGAACATGCCTTTCACGGTAGGAAAGATCACTTAACCTACTTTGTAAGCATGGTATTTATTGTACTAAAGCCTTTGTTTCAGTTTACCTTTGGAACATCATCAAAATGCTTTCAACTATGATGAGTTCTGGACTGTAGTCTCTGTAGCCTGAAAGTATTGTACAAGGTCACAGATTATATGTGCCCACAAAGGCATCTGGTGATTTCCTGCTGCTTCAGTATATTGTAAATCACCTGCATAAAGTGTTTTTCAATAAGTGAATGCTTGAGCAAGTACAGTGAACCCAATATTCTGATGAGTCAGTGACAATAGTATAACATTCCGTATGTTACTGATAGTTCCTATATTATATATCTTAATTAAAGACCATACAACAAGATTTATCTCCGGACTGCATAATAATAGAAAACACATACCTCAACATATTCACTTAGATATGATAAAAATACTTTTAAGAAGCCATTGCTTGCATGTGGACATTCCATAGGAAATGGGGACTAAATGAAAAAGGCAAGGGCAGAGTGGGCTAAGGGGTTATTTATCAAAGTCTTAATTTATCGTATTATTTCTATTAAAAAAGTCCTTGCTTGGTTAGTTGAATAAGCTCCCAATTCTCTACACCTGAGATTCCTGGTTCACGTGCCTGAATGGCCACTTCCCAATTCTCTTGCCAAAAATTCCTTAAAGGAAAACTATACCCCCTAAACAATGTAGGTCTCTATAAAAAGATATTGCATAAAACAGCTCATATGTAAAACCCTGCTTCATGTAAATAAACCATTTTCATAATAATATACTTTTCTAGTAGTATGTGCCATTGGGTAATCATACATAGAAATCTGCCATTTTAAAAAATAAGAGCCGCCCCCTGGGATCGTACGATTCACTGTACTCACAAACATACCAAACAAAACATTCTTGTTAGGTCACGAGCCAATTAACAGACAGAGTTGTGTCTTTTGCTTCAACACTTCTTCCTGTTACAGTTAGAGCTGTATTATTTCTGGTCAGGTGATCTCTGAGGCAGCACAGAGACCATCACAAAATAGTGGTTCAAGACAAGAGATGTAAAAGGGCAATATTTACTTAAATATATATTCCAGTTTGGTAAGATTCTTTAATATGCCACTTAATATGATGTAAACTATCTGTTGCTTAAGTGTTCAATTTAGGGGTATAGTTTTCCTTTAAAGGGATACTGTCATGGAAAAACATGTTTTTTTCCAAAACACGTCAGTTAATAGTGCTGCCCCAGCAGAATTCTGCACTAAAATCCAATTCTCCAAAGAGCAAACAGATTTCTTTATATTCAATTTTGAAAGCTGACATGGGGCTAGACATTTTGTCAGTTTCCCAGCTGCCCCAGTCATTTGACTTGTGCCTGCACTTTAGGATGGAATTACTTTCTGGCAAGCTGTTTTTTCTCCTACTTAATGTAACTGAATCAGTCTCAGTGAGACTTGGCTTTTACTATTAAGTGCTGTTCTTAGATCTTCCAGGAAGCTGTTATCTTGTGTTAGGGAGCTGCTATCTCGTTACCTTCCCATTGTTCTGTTATTAGGCTGCTGGGGGGGGGAGGGAGGGGGTGATATCACTCCAACTTGCAGTACAGCAGTAAAGAGTGACTGAAGTTTATCAGAGCACAAGTCACATGACTGGAAGCAGCTGGGAAATTGACAATATGTGTAGCCCCATGTCAAATTTCAAAATTGAATATAAAAAAATCTGTTTTCTCTTTTGAAAAATGGATTTCAGTGCAGGATTCTGCTGGAACAGCACTATTAACTGATGCGTTTTGAAAAAAACACGTTTTCCCATGACAGTATCCCTTTAAAGTACAGCACCGCAAATGTTTCTTTGAATAAAAATGCCTTTATTTGAAACACTGGCAGGACCTGGATAAGTGACATTTCAGGCTACACAAAGCCTTTTTTCAAGCTTAACAAATACTAAACAATACAGCTTTTTATAGAGAAACATATTGCACCATCAACATTCGTTACAATCTTCAACAGGTTTGTTACAGTGTCACAAGATTATTTCCTATTAACTCTTAGAAGGCTGAACAACCAAAAGCAAGCCAAAGTATCTGTAAAACACAAGATTTAAAAACAATTAAACCCGGAAAATAACTTGCAAATTGTATTCCTTATTTAATCCCTGGGGGTTATTAAAAAAGTCCGACCAACTCCGAATTGGCGATTGGACAATATTTTCTGATTCTGAAAATCTGATTTTCGCACAATAACTCTGATTTCCTGCCAAAATTGGACTGTTGGCGCCAAAATCTGAAAAAAAATCAGATTTTTGGCCACAACTCAGCGTGGACCATGATATTGAAATGGGACCTTTGCCGTTGACTTCTACAGCTTGGAGATTTTTGGATTCTGACTTTTTTCAGCCTCGGGGTATAATAAATTCCGGAAAAAAAGTTTTGTCAAAAAAATCTGAATTTTTCGGGATTTTGTATTCGGAGTTTGATAAATAACCCTCATAATGTAAGAAAGACAGCAGAGTGGGGAGATTAGGTACTTTGCTCAAAATCATAAGGAATTTATTCACAAACCTCACTAGTCATCCTAGTCAAAATTGGTTGATTTGAGCATTGAGCAATTCCTTACCCCCCTTGTTTCAGGATATAATGCATTATAAAGCAACTTTATACAAAAGAAAACAAATGTCTAGGAGTTTATGAACTAATTGTTAGCCACAGGTTGCCTGTCCCTGATATTAATCAAACCATAACTTCTCATCAACATGAAAGAACATTCTATTCTATGAGCGAAAGAACGAGCCTTAAATAACTAAAAGTTTCCATAACATAAAGGTTCTAGCGGTGTGGTAACATAAGGGTTTGTTGTTTTAAGGTATGGAACTTTTTTATCAGTTAGTTTAAAAGTAATATCACTCTTCTTGTAATCTTCAGTTCTTTTTCTTTTTAAAGGACAATATATACAAGATGAGGCTATATACCAAAAAAACTTCCATTTAGTAACAGTGTGCATTCAAGTATTTTTTGAGGGAAGGTTTAGGAATTTCAAAAGAAAATTTCCAATGGCTTTTTGACAATACAAGGTATGCAAAATTCCAGACAACAAGGTGCTTGTATTCAATATGCTGTGCCCGTATTTTCCCATAAGGTGGGTTGAGTACAAGGCCAATGCATGTAGAAAGCTAAAGCTGGCCATACGAGGAGAGATCCGCTCGTTTGGCAATGTTCAGTGCTGCTCCTGCCATGAGGCAAGGTGAGAGGGGCAGCAAAAGCCGAATTTCCGTTTTTTAAAGCGGAAATTCGGCTTTGCTAGTGCAGAAAGCGTTTTAGTGCTCATTGGGCTAGCGATGCAGCCCCTTTGGAGAGGGGGGCAGCAGCCCACGGATTGCCCCTGGCGATGTTGCCAAATGAGCAGATCTCTCCCTTGGGCATATCAGTGCAGTCAGATCACGGGGGCTGCATCTATCAACAGATGCGGCCGCAATATGACGGGATTTTTAACCCTGCCCGATCGACATCTGCCCGACTTTCGGCAGAAAAAGTTTTCTTATGATTTATCATGAGAAAACTCATGTATGAGATTCAATTCGAGGAGAAATATGTTTTTCTGAATTGAATTGCATCTCAAACTGAATCTCCTCCATGAGTTTTCATGTGATAAACCTTTTCTCACTGAATTGAATCTGGTCCGTTGTCTACTGAAAAATCACTTGAATGTTAAATACATCCCACAAGATTGTTTTGCCTCCAGTAAGGAATAATTATATCTTACTCAGGACTAGGTTCAAGGTACTGTTTTATTACTAAATGGAGAAAGAAAATACATTATAAAATGTTGAATTATTTGATAAAAATTGAGCCTATTAAAGATGGCCTTCCTGTAATTCAGAGCTTTTTGGATAATGGGTTTCTGGATAATGGATGCCATACATGTACTTGACAGAGCCAAGCAGATTAACTTCCATGTTTGTTCCTGTATATAGAAGTGAATTAAGATTTGCCTCAGACTGAGTTGTACACAGGAACCGATTGGATATTGACTTTAAACAAGCAGGAGACCAGAAAACTTCAATATGGAGAAGTAAAATCTTAAAAAAAAAAAATCTCAGTTGGATTTAGTTGAAATGCATGAAAATATTGAATAATTCAGGCTTATCTGCCCCACAATGGTCTCTACAAGTAATAAGCAGGACACAGTTATTAAATCATGCTGTATAACTTTTGGAAATACCATGTTAAGTCACAGTCATAGACTTTAAATATGTAAGTCATTTTAATGAAAAATACCTTAAAAGGATTATATGAGATTATATGAAATATAGGTATGAATTTTAATAATCTTGTTAATAATCTGCTTTTCTAAACTTCTCCATTAATACAAGAAAACTGGGCACCATTCTAAAAGTAGACTAAAAGCTAGAGTTCAGAAATGTGATCATACTTTTGTAGGCAAAGTAATCATGTTATTGAAATGCAGCCGTGAACAATTACAATTAGGCATATTTTCATATTTAGGCCGCATTGATTAGTCTGAACACTTGGGTCAAAAGTTCCTGGGGAATGCAAGATTTAAGCAGAATTAATACTAAAATATCTTTTCTTGAGGAGCCTACATGCTTCCCAGAGTTATTCTATTTGCTCCTAATCAGAAGTCCTTCAATAAAAGAATGCATTGTAACGGAAGGCTTCCACTGTGATAGATTGGGCAAAAGACACGTCATCATTTGACAAGAGGTGCCAATTGTGGTGTTCATGCAAATGGTCTGTAGATGTCACTGTGCTCATACTTATACTGTGCATACTTCCTGGTATCTTAAAAGTGAAAGCTTACTGTTGTGTAATGCCTGCATGACTCTGCTAATAAAGCACTGTTATACGCTCCTCATCCTCGGCTACCCAAAACATAACACCAACCAATTCTTCTGGTGAGATTAGATTTGCATCACAATGGAAGCATAAAGGACCATGGGGTACAAATGAAAATCAGCCATCTCAACAATTCGGCAGGCGTAAAATCACTCAGAAAATGCTAATTTACTAAAATGCGAAGTTGCATTCAGGACGCCGAACGCTTGCGAATTTTCTCTAACGTTACTTCAGCAATGCAAGCAAATCAAAGCGAAGATGCACTTGTGTTCAATTCTGAGCAACTTAGTTAGAGTTCTTCGCTCAGGCTAATTGTCATACGGAGGGAAATTTAAAGTTGAATGGACGTATATGTTGCAGCAAATACATTACATTACACAAGTCCAGGGAACTTTAATAAATAAAATAGAGTTGTTATAATGCCCTACACATGAGCCCACTGTATAGTTTATGTTCCATATGTTAGAAAATGTATGGGGGAACTCGGTTACCCCAAAAAAAACTTTAAGGACTTTTGCAGCCTATCACTCTGAAAAAAATGAAAAGATGTCAGAGTTTTATGGACTTACAAACTTTTTCTACTAAAAAATATGATGTATGTAAATAAGACACTCCAATTGTTATCATTATTGTATTCCTGTTCTATATCGAGTCTCCATAACCAGTTTGGAGATGCCTCATTTTACAACTTTGCATTTTTGTTAAATTCCTACGTTTTTTTGTTTTAAAACTCAATAAAAACATTTACATGAAAAAATATTATGTAAGTTACAGAAGATTGAGGAAGATCTATGCACTGCAATGCACTTCACCTGGTCTGAACTGGCAAAGGCAAGTCTGGCAAAAGATGTAACTTTCAGTAAAATCTGTATCATGGTGAATTTGGCGATAGTGTGAATCACCGCTTGTGTCTGTCTCCTTCGCTAGCGAAGTAACGCCTTCATCTGTTAAATCGGTGAAGTCCCTGAAAACGGTAACGCTGGTAAATCTTCGCCAGTGTTAGTCTCTTCTTCCTTTAGTAAATCTGCCCCTAAGTTTAATTTAGTTGCTTATAAGAAAGACAATTGGGCTTCATTATTAAAGGGAAATAAGACAAATGTTCACAGGCTGTGTGGCATTGTCTTATGGAGTAGCAATGAGAAAGAACATGTATGTACAGATTTTTTTTTTATATACTATAAGTTGTGTGTGTGTGTCTACTCCTGTGTGTATGTAACAGGGATATTTTACTGATAGGATTATAATTTCTTATTAAAGGGGAACTCCGGCTTCCAAACCAAAATTTGATAATGAGGCCACATAACACAGAAACCCCTAATATACCCATCACAGTTACCTGTTTCTTCAAAAAGTATGAATTTTTGCAATTTTCTATGCTGAAATCCAGCTGTTGAACAGTTCTTCTCTTTCTGTATCATTTGAAATCCTGGCAAGGAAGGAGGGACTAAACACTGATGTTACAAATTGTAACAACTTCTCCACAGCTTACAGACAACATGCAGGAACTACATAACCCACAATGCATTGCACTGTGATGTTCCTTTACTTATTGAAATCACGTGTGCAGGGAATTGTGGGGTTTGGAGGATACAGGCTTTGGAGGACAGATGGCTGTTGATACAAAGTAACAGTAGTCAGCCAGCTCAGCAAAGTAGTAGACAGATCAGCAGGGGAGCAGGGGGCTAGACCCCCTGCAAACCATTAAAAATCACGAAGTCTGCATTTTTTTTTTAATTGATGTATATTGCAAAGTTGGTTGAAATTATGTTTACTTTTCAAAAAGCTTAAGTTATGTTTGTGTGGAGTTCCCCTTTAAGTGAAATTAGGGTCCTGTCTTGTCCTTAATATACTGTATAAGTCATTATATAGTCTTCCATATGACATGCCACTTTTGCCAACTGTCAATGTTACAATACATTTCCATCTCAGTTAAAAGCGGCCATTAGAAACAGTCAATTTTACTGATAAAGTAAATGTTTTGAAGCAAAAACCTCAGACTGAATTTCTAACAAACATTTTGGAATTTTAGTCACACAGACAGCAAATCATATGCAGTTCTCTCATCTGGATAGTGAACTCTGGCAAGCAAGGACCTGTCTTTCTATTTGGGAGGAGATGATGCAAGTCTAGAAACCCAGAGTAACAAATCAGTATGTTGTATTACAAAAATGGCTCTCTTGCATGCATAGGTGGATTTTCATTAAGGCTTGGGGGTATATTTATCAAAGAGTGAAGTTAGAGATCACCAGAGTCTGCTTGAGTGAAATTCCACCACTCTCCATTCATTTCTATGGCATTTGTAAAAGAGCATTTATCAATGGGTGAAAGTGAAAGTTCATCCTTTGATAAATACACCTTTCAAAATCCCATTGAAATTAATGGAGAGTGGCAGAATTTCACTCTAGAGGACTGTGGTGATCTAACTTCACTCTTTGATAAATATACCCCTTGGAGAGGCTAAGCCTCCCCAAACCTGTTTGCCTAAAGAATTATAAGAAAAGTTAAAAGACTAAAATGTAAAATCTTCTGTCTCACCAATGTATCTATTTGAGTTTGTCTGGGGGAGGGGCAGAGGGTGCTGCTGACTAGTGTCTTTAGAAAAGAAATCTGGTGACTCTAGTGACTTTGCACTGAAAACTAGTGATGGTTGAATTCCCGCGATTCGCCACCGGCGAATAAATGCGCAAAACCGCAGCGAAAATTCGCCAGCGGCAAAAAAAAGGACGCCAGCGGCAAAAACGAGATGCCAGCTCTGTTTCGCCAAGTTTTAGCCGTTTCGCAAGAAATTCATGAAATTTTCGTGGAAATGAAATGCCCCAAATTCGCCCATCACTACTGAAAACCCTGTGAGATTTTGGATGGGAAAGCTTAAAAGCTGATCTGTGTGTGCCAAGCACATTTAGGAAGTAGGTGAGATTGAGCTTTAAAATTTAAAAGTTTTGGGGTATGAGCTATCTTTATAGTAAGAACTGTGCACAGGTCCACTTCCAAATACTTCATATGAATTAGAAACATGCACAGCTTCTCACTTAAAACATTTATTTGTGCATTTTATTCACAGCAAAAATTCTTATTAATCCATTTCAAAAACACACTACAGTGCAGTGTCTCCCCCCGGTCTACCTAACTTGTGTTAGCCACTCCCTCCTGACACGTTTTGCACTATTGAGCGCTTCATCAGAGGAGATTGAGCTTTACCCTGGAAGGTTGTTTGTGCTGGGGATCAGGGCTAAGAGAGAAAAGATGCTGATCCTCCACTTGCTTGCCTGGTATGTGCAATTTACATTACACCTCAACTCATCGTGGATAAGGTTTTGGAAGGAGTTATTGAAAGGGGTTATTCATTGGCACAAAGCATACTTATTAATGGTAATTCCATTGAACTATTCAGGTAGAGGTTATCTGAAGCTCTGAAGGTGTTGCAGTCTTATGGCGCCATTATGACACTTTCACACCTCTGTGAGTTTCAGCCAACACCTACCTGAGTAGTTCAATGGAACCATTGTGATTGAATATTGGTGACGGTTTCCTTAAAGGGTTAAAGGCCCTAGTAACTTAGCTGCCTATCAAATAAATTTGACATTGCTTTTTACTGGATTGCTGCCTTAATTTGTATCACAGTTTAGACTGCAGCCCACATGCCTTTAATGTATTTCCCTATTTCTCTGGGTCAGCTCGCAGATCAGTTAGGCTACTTTCCCATAGTCTCATATACTATTATATTGAATTACTGCAGTAAAAAAACAAAAAACAGCCACTGTTTTGTGCAAGGGGACCAAAATATATCTGCATTACTTTCTCATAAAGGACACAATTAGCATATCCCTTGTGCTTTATATGAAAGCATACCAATAAACATAGTTTAATGTTAACAGCCCAATCATTAGCCCTGATTTTCAGTAATGTGGATGAACTGAACTTTCTCTAGAATTTTGAGAATAGAGTGCTATGAATATTATTTTCAAAATAGCCTGGACTTTATCCATGGCAAGTGGAAACTTACTTAGTGTTTAACCATTCAGTCTGTGGGAGCATCAGTTAGTAGCTATTAAGTCAGCCCATGTATGGGACAGAGTTCAGACTGTAGTGCTCCGACAGGGGAATTACAACTTTGCCAATGCTTATAATATGGAACTGAATCAGCTGTTTATCTGCCAGTGGAAAATCATTGTGCGCGATGACAGAGAGCTCAACCCAATTCAATAATTAACACTTATTAATAGTGCAAGGTGCTTACCCAGAAGACCCTTCCCTTGCATTAGGGTCAGTAGAGTAATTGCAAAAAAATCCGGATGCACACCTGTTTGTTAGAGTTGTATCAAAAGTATTAAGTATTAGTATTGAACCCATATACATCACAAAAGGGCCAAGTTTCAGACCCCTCCAGGCCCTTTATCAAGCCCTGTAGTGCTCCGACAGGTGAATTACAACTTTTGCCAATGCTTATTATATGGGACAGAATCACCTGTTTATCTGCCAGTGGAAAATCACTTATGTGCAATAATAAAAAAAATGTGAATTACAGTTGATTTAACACAAGGACTAAGCCCGGTGTATTTGCTGCACTTACCCTCCAAAGAGCAACGTTTGAGGAAGGCTGTTACTTCTCTGCCAAGAATAACATTCATCAGTTAGTACGTGTGTTTAAAATACATTTCAGCGGTTCAGAAAAGTAAAAACATGTTTATGGTGCCATCTTATGGACAAAGTGCAAAACAACAATGATGGAGTCACTTTCATGTTTGATGACAGTGGGTTTATAAAATCCCCACTTCTCTGTTTGCTTTTTTAAACAAATTTGTATTTAGGGGTTGCAGATCCACTTGGAGCTCTGCATTCTTTAGCAGTAGTAGAAGTTATTGGCTGCTGCATCTGCACTGAGAACAAGATGGGAAGAAAATACAAAATTAAACATTTTCAGATTTTATTTTTCCTCCATACTGTTTCCAGAAAATATCAAATCAATTTTTTATACTGACAGTACCCCTTAAAGTGTTCCATAGAGCACATTTTAGGTGTGTGAATAACTAAGTTCAATTTCTGTGGGTAAAATATAGCAGAACAGAGCATTATATTTTTGTCTAGATCTTTTCCCACCATTACTCCTATTGTGGGTCCCCATAAACCATTTTTGACACAAGAAACCCTAAGCACATATGTGACTAGCATATAATGGGAAATAGTGCAGAGTGGGAGACAGGGCTGGTCTGGAAGTAAAAAACCCTGGCAAAAAAAATCAAAGCAAAACATTTATAATAAATGCACAACACTGGCAGCCAGCCATTGGTTTACTTTATATATAATGAATATTTGTGTATGTAGTTTGAGGACACATAAAAGGTGTCTATTAACATCCAATATGCAGCAAATTAAGGCCAATGTGCTACAGTATTTATTAAAAATGGGGTGAGGGGAAATGCTTTCTCAACCTGTAGGATGGGGCAATAAATTCAATTGAAAATTTTCAAAGCAATTAATCGATCTGGTATTCGGTCCCTTCTCTTCATTTGATTGCATGTAATGTGGGATCTAATATAGCTGGCACTGTGAAAGTCGAAGAAGTCACCCAGCAATCAGTAAAAATTGGTGCTAGGGCTGGTGCGAACGGAGGGTTACCCATATGAGAAATCAATAAAGAAGAATATTGAAATGTATATTGGAATTTAGTATGTTGCCAGATATTCTGAGCATATGCTGTGGGGACATCTAGTTTAGTTGCAATAAGAGCAGATCACAGGATTGGGACTTGCACCCACATGTTACACAAGGTGCAAGAAAGCGGCTTGCGGATACCCATGGGGGAGAAAATAATAGGTGTTAATATAAACTCTCTGGTACATTGGAGCATCTTACGTGCACAATCTTTTAAATGAAGGTACAGGAGCTTGAAATAAACACCCATGGGCAACATCACAATGATCTCTGCGGATATCCCAGGGGAACCTTTCATACTACAGATGCCCATACTTGGGACAAGTCTCGTTGTTCAACAGAGCCAGTGAGCAATCAAGTGCTATTGGTAAAGGACAATTAAACTGATCCGTGTATTAAGTCAATGGAGCAATGGAGCAAGCAGCCCACGCAAGCCAAAGACAGAAATCAAGAGACCTTACATTTTTATATATTTTTAACAGACCAGTGACAAGGCAGAGTGTTCTAATTGGCCTATGAGTAAGGATCCGAGAGATATGAATGCATAATGCGGTGAGGTTGTACCCTTGAATTCTACAATAAACTACTTTTATGTTTTGACAAGCCTGCCTTGAAGACTGGTCTCTTTCTACGGTGGTCCGCTCCCTAAGCCGAGGGTTCAGGGCGATGCACCTGGACCTCCCTTCATAACTGGTGAGTTCTATCCATAATTTGTTCTACTTTCTATACTGACTTCTATCAAAAAATAGCGTGTGATTTATATATGTTCTAAGGTAGAGTCCTGCAGCGGGTTGGGTACCCGCGGGTTACTGGCAAAAACCTGCGGTACCCTGCGGGTTGAAGTTCCAGGTGCGGGTATAGACGCGGGTCGGGCCGCGGATCTTCTCAATAGTGATTTTTACTCTTTTTTTTCTGATCACACCTACTTCCGATGATGTCACTTCCGGTTTACAATGACAACACTTCCTGATTCTTGATGGTCAGCAGGGTCGCTGGTCCAGGTAGCAGAAAAAGGAATTTGCGGGTCCAATCGGGTAAGAATGCGAGTTGCGGGTCCGGGTTCCAAAAAATGGACCCGCCCAGGACCCTACGCTAAGGACCATATCACATTCAAGCTTTTACAATGGCTTAGATCTCCCTTTAAAACTCTTCATATACAGAATGCTACAGTGTTTGCTCTCAAGTTACACAGTGCCAGCGCAGTGAACACTAGGCTCCTGGTTTCCCGTTTACTCAGTGTTGAAAATCCTGTTTGTGGGAAGTCCTCAGGCATTCATCGGGTTAAATAGCTCAGCAACCTTCTTTAGCCACACCTATTTATTTATTTTTGTAGCAAGTTCCATTCCAATATATTTTATAAGGAAAAACACAGGCACAATGCAACATGTGAGTAAAATAACTCCATTTATTGATTACAATTAACTGAAAATACATCACATTGGAGTTCTGCATCATCCACTTTTTATTAGTTGTAAACATATTGCAGCTTCAACAGAGGGCACATTTGGTCCATTCGATCTATTGCAGTACTCTCTATAAAAGCATGGCAGTCACTCTAGAGGCACAATGTGATCTTTAACAAATACAGAACTACAATGCTATACTTAGTTCAGATTTCATATACAGATCTGCTATAAATGATTCGCAGCTTTCATAAAAAAAAATGACTTGCAACATCTATACACTAAAGCAGAAGCAAAACTGCAGCCAAAAAAACAAACCATGGGGCATGCAAACGTTTCCCTCAGTGACTCCAACAGCCGGGCTGATTTCCCGGGTCTGAGCTCCTTTTAGGAAAAAAAAAAATGCACTGGCCCAGGAAATAAAAACACTCTACATATTTAATTCCGATATAACAAACATTGCACTAACGGAGTTGGGGAAGGGTACATATGGCAGTATGAGACCCAACAGACCTGTGGTCTGGAGAGAGATGCAGTCCATGTTCTAACGCTAAGAAAAAAGGTTGTCTCCATCTATGAAACCAATGTTTCCAGTGAGAGGTGCACATGTAGGCTGTAGCATCAGCACTCAGAATACTGGACATACTGGGCACATAAAACTTTAGCACTGGCTTACACCCAATAATCAGACTTTGCTGCTCAGTAGAGCAACCAATATTCACACATATTATATATATTAGAAGTACTACTAATATAAATACAGACCCCTTGACTCTGGAACATGGGATATTAATCACCCAATGACTATCTCTAGTTAAAGGCACTCTTTACACCTAAGAGATCATGCTAGACATGACATATCAAACTTAAATAAGTTCCTATCATACAGACTCAATACCCCCCATCACCCCCAATTTTCATTAAAAGGAAAGGGTCGCTTGTTAAAGGAACAGTATCATCAAAAAAATTCAGTACAGGTTCCATTGTCTGAAAACTATTTCTCCAGAAATCTTTAAATACAACAATGTTATTTCCCACAATGTTTCCTTAAAGCTCTTCTGGCCAATTACCGTATAATTTCTGTATAAGAGAAAAGCTAGCAAAGACTTAAAACAGGTGTTTCACGTTTAAGTTAACTTTAGGGGGCTGATTCACTAAGGGTGAATCAGTAATTAACCCTCGATATTCGTCTGGGAATTGAAATCCTTCGACTTCGAATATCGAAGTCGAAGGATTTAGCGCAAATAGTGCGATCGTACGATTATTCCTTCGATCGAACGATTAAATCCTTCGAATCGAACGATTTGAAGGATTTAAATCCAACGATTGAAGGAATATCCTTCGATCAAAAAAAAGTTAGCCAAGTCTATGGGGACCTTCCCCATAGGCCAACATTGACTTCGGTAGCTTTTAGATGGCGAACTAGGGGGTAGAAGTTTTTTTTAAAGAGACAGTACTTCGACTATCGAATGGTCGAATAGTCAAACGATTTTTACTTCGAATCCTTCGATTCGAAGTCGTAGTCGAAGCTCGAAGTAGCCCAAAAAACACTTCGAAATTCTAAGTATTTTTACTTCGAATCCTTTACTCGAAGTTAGGGAATCGGCCCCTTAGTATGTTATAGAATGCCCAATTCTAAGTAACTTTTCAATTTATTATTTAGTATAGTTTTTCTATTATTTGCCTTCTTCTTCTCTGACTCTTTCCAATTTTCAAATGGGGGGGTCACGGACCCCATCAAAAAAAACAAAACAAATACTCTGTATTCATATTCCAGTCTCTTATTCAAGTCAATGTATGGTTGTTAGGATAATCGGGAACCTAGCAACCAGATTGCTGAAACTGCAATCTGGAGAGCTGCTGAATACAAAGCGAAATAACGCAAAAACCGTAAATAATAAAAAATGAAAACCAATTGCAAAAGTTAAAGGGATACTGTGGCTGGAAAACATGTTTTTTTTTTTCATAAAAAAAAATGTGCTGCTCCCAACAAATTTCTGCACTGAAATCAGTTTTTCAAAAGAGCAAACACTATCATTTTGCATTAAGGCATGGTTTTCCATATTGCACAAAGATACCTTATCTTTCCAGATAAAGGATCTCATACAGTACCTAGTTATGTCTAGACCTAGAAAACTAGTACAATGGAAAGATTTGTAATCCACTCATGGTTTTAAGGAATTATAGGAAAAGCCAAAATAATGTCAGCAGCAATTTTCTGCTTGTCTGAAGTGGACAGAACAGCCCTGCCTTGTGACTGTATAGATAAAATAGTTATTATAGTAATAAAACTTTAAAAGCAATATTCTCCTATTTGGACCCTATAATAAAGTTAAATGCATGAAAACAAACCCTATTGATAAACAATTATTTTACCTTTTAAATCCAGTTGATATAAGAAAGTTATTCCCTTGAACAAGTAAATGCTTTGTCAGTTAACCTTTTGGCTCTAACAACGTAAACAGTCAAGAGATTCACAGTAAAATCAGTGACATGTAAATTTTATACATAGCCAGAAATGAAATTTCAGTTTTACTAACAGAAATGTGCAGCAAGGGTATCCAATGTACATGTTCTTGTAGGAAATATATAGAAAGATGCACACATGGTTTATCAGGATTTTTTTGGCATACAGGCAAGGCTAAATTTTAAAGGCACAATTACAAATACAAAAAGCCCTTAATTGAGTTCCTTTGAAACTACATTAGCATTGCTTGAAACGACAAAGAAAGTTAAACTAAAGAAGTAGGTAGAAATGTTGCAGATTATGTTTTAGGCTTCTGTACCAGCCCAAGGCAACCACAGCCCTTTAGCAGTAAATATCTGTGTTTCCAAAGATGCCCCAGTAGCTCCCCATTTTCTTTTCTGCTGATTCACTGCACATGCTCTGTGCTGCTGTCACTTACTGAGCTTAGGGACCCACTCACAATATACAGTACATATAGAATAGAAATGTCACAATATAAGGCTGATTAGTAATTAATACAGATAATTACTACATGGCAGCACAGAAACCAGTGCAACAAGCATTATCATTGAATATTCCACCCCATAGCATCAGCTTTTATTACAGACTAACCTCATTTTCTGCTGGATAATTTGCAACAACCCCTAAGCTTAGCTTCTCAACAGCTGCTCAGAGCCCACTTTCACAGACACTTTCCAAGATGGTGACCTCCTGTGACAAATTTGAAGTCCTAGATCATTGCTGCTATTGACAAGCTGAAACTTTAGGCTGGTGCAATAAGTTCAGTACATAAAACATGGCATTTTTAGGGTTTAGTTCTCCTCTTAATGTGCAAACTGTAATACAAAATTACTTCTGTAGTAACAAAATTCCACAAGTCTTATACAGGAATTTTATCCTTTAAAACTCAAAGTCATACAGTCTGTATACAAATATGTTCCTTATTTAAATGTAATAAATGCATTCTGGCATCAGATATATGTACAATGGCACATTTTTTTATTTTATTTTAAACATTCTGGTTTACGAGAAAAAAATATTTCGACTGTAATGAAGAACGGATAACTCTACCAGCAGCGTCCTCATGCTGCCAGCTAATACTACATTTCTTTTCCTAACTTTAAAAATATACATATACATCAGATTACATACAGATTTTAGAGATGCTGTAAAGTAAACACCCTAAATATTCTTCTGAAAAGAATGTTGCAATACTGCAGAATCGGAATCAATTTTCTTTACCTTTTGGAACTAGAAATGAACTAAATGTGTATTAACATTAATGGCACTGAAAAAAGTCTATATGGGTGGTTGCATATTATATATGGCTTAAGACTATGTTCCTTGGTGGTTCTGCTCTATTTTTGAGTCCCACCACAGGTATATGCTATATTCAGACTCCTGAATTCAATAATAATTCATATTGTTTTCATCTAAAGCATAAAAAAAAAAATAAAAACATAAAATAGTTCTGTTCATCGTATGCCTTCCTTAGATCCGTTTATAACAGCCGAGCAAAGAGTGGCAGTTTGGGCAATAGTGATCGACATCTTTTAGGGAGTCAATGCAAAATGGAATCAGACAGCAGCCACCTATACACCTGTATAAGACAAAAACATGGTTGGGAAGAGATATGGTTAACATGTTAATATGTTCATAGTAGGGACTATGCAGAAGAACACTTTGCAAACTTGTAGGGGGGTTATTAATCAAAGTCCAAATACCAAAAACTTGAAAAATTATAGTTTGTTTTACTATAAAATCCAATATTTTAGTGAAATTTTTTTTTTCGGGATTTATTATACCCCAAGGATGGAAAAAGTCAGAATCAGAATATCCGGCATCTCAGACCTGCCGTGGTTGTATATAAGTCAGTGGGAGAAGTCCTGAAGATAACCTGTGCTGGGATTCGTTCAAAAATCCAAAGATTTCATGGTTTTTGGGCAAAAATCCGAAAAATTCTTAGGATTTAAATTTTCGGACAATCTTCACGAGTTTTTCATTTTTTTTCCGCAAAATGGAATTTTTCGGGAGAATGAATTGATAAATAACGGGAAATAACCTGTGCCGATTTGGATGGAGTATATTTCAGAAAATAGGATAAGTTTGGATTTTGATAAATAACCCCTTAAGACAAATGGAAAAGTTCACCCTCATAGTAATCATTTTAGAGCCAATACTCATGCATTAATGCCACTTTTTAGAACATAATTAAATTAAGGATGCACCGAATCCACTATTTTGGATTTGGCCGAACCCCTGAATCCTTTGTGAAAGATTCGGACGAATACCTAACCGAATCTGAACCCTAATTACCATATGAAAATTAGGGGTGGGAAGGGTAAAAAAATTTTTTACTTCCTTGTTTTGTGACAAAAAGTCACGCTTCTTCCCTCCCTACCCCTAATTTTCATATGCAAATTAGGATTTGGTTTGGCCGGGCAGAAGGATTCGGCCGAATCCGAATCCTGCTGAAAAAGACTGAATCCTGGCCAAATCCCAAACCGAATCCTGGATTCGGTGGATCCCTAATTTAAATGTATCAATCTGCCATTGGAATCAGTAAATCTCAAATATGTCAGTGGTGCTTAAAGGGATCCTGTCATGGAAAACATGACCTGGGGCAGCTGGGAAATTGACAATATGTCTAGCCCCATGTCAGATTTCAAAATTGAATATAAAAAAAATCTGTTTGCTCTTTTGAGAAATGGATTTCAGTTCAGAATTCTGCTGGAGCAGCACTATTAACTGATTCATTTTGAAAAAAAATTTTTGTTCCCATGACAGTATCCCTTTAAATAAATGGACCAAATAAAAACTTTAAAAAAACAAGCTAATCTTGGGACTTGAAAGTGCAATATTAACCTATAAAGTTAAAGGGGTTGTTCGCCTTCAAACAACTAGTTTTCTCCAATGACTTTCTAATTTCTATGCTTCACCATTTTTCTAAAACTGAAGTGTAAAGTGTCATTTTTCACCTTCTAAAGCAGCTCTGGGAGGGGGGGTCACGACCCTGTGAACTGTTCTAAATGGACAAATTTAGTTGATACATTTCTTATATTTGTCCCTGCTGAGCAGAATCTCTGGGTTTCATAAAAGGCAGCTGTTAGAATTGATACAATAGTTGCTAATTCTCCAGAGATGCTGCTGAGAAATGGATCAACTCAATGTTGCAAAATTGTAACAGTTCAGAGTCTGCTCCTGGATTGCTGAGCTGCCAGACTGAAGCACCAGAGACAGGAACATAACACTTTAAAATTATATTTTGAAAAAACAGTAAAAATCTTTATTTCTGGAAACAATCTGAACAACTGAACTGAAAAAAAGTGTTTGGAAGGTGAACAACCTCTTTCAGAGCCAAATAATATGGTTTCCATGCAAATTCCTAGGGCTCATTTACAAGGCAGATTGCAGATTATTTTTTAAACTCTATTAAATTAAAATATACTAGAAATTGGACTGGGGGGGTTATTTATATAAAAAAAAATTGAATATTGAAAACTCAGACAAATTTTGACTAATACATGAACTCGGCAGGTTTTAGGTGGTGAGTAGTCCAATTCGAGTTCTTAAGGGCCAGAGTAAGATAAATCTCAAATTCAAATTAAAACAAATCGAGTTTGGATAATTCAAAATTCTAATTTGAGAGCTTTGACTATTAAAAAAATTCAAATTTTCAATTCGACCCTTAATAAGGCTGCCCCTAAGTGTTCCTGCACTTGCACCCCTGGGGTAAGTAAGTGACCTCTACTATTTTCTAATAAAAATATAAACCTATATACACACACCTTTGCTGAACACAATATATTGGATTCTGACTATTTTTTTCATTTACACAAAAAACCCCAATATTTTAATTTTTTCTTTTATAAAGCCCTAACTGATTGTTTAGTTCATATACCCCTTTATTGTACTGCCCTGCAGTATATGTTGGCGGTTTTGTAAATACATAATAATAATAATAATAATAAAAATATTTACCCAAGTTAAGGAGGAGCTTATTGTTACAATAAATACCTGGTTCATTTTTATATTAAAGAGGGTAACTACGGGTTAGTCAATGGATTGGTAATATTACCCTGTTAAATATACAAATTAATCAGGTATACTTTTCTTTAATAATATGCAAGAAGTATTTTCAGCACAATTAAATAATTTCAGCTAATTTTTCACTAATGACATAAAAATGTAGGAGGCCCATACCCCAACAGGCACAGACCACCACAGGATAGCCAGGCCAGAGCTCCAGAACTGTATTCGAGGCGGGTAGTAATCATACTGTTGCATGATCTGCAGCACATCTGAACTGGACGGTCATAAAGTGTCATTGCCTGCTGGACGTAAACTGTCTGAACTGTAACTGAAAACAGAAACAAATTGGTTAAAATTGCCAAATGCAAAGAAAAATATAACTTGCTAATCACACACATACACTAAAATGATTTATATATACATTTTTTTGGTAATACTGCCTAATATTCCTGCAAAGCAGATTTGCATTCTAAGAAACCAGGAGGTCAGTGGTGTAACTGGATATTACAGGGCCCACAGCAAATTAATTCTAGGGCCGCTACCATATCCAGAGGTTGCCCTTTTTGGCCAATATATGTTGAACTTGCTCATTATTTAGGGCCTTATGGGGCACCCAATACCTCCAGGCCCCCCCTGTAGCCACAGGATCTGCTTCCTCTATAGTTACGCCCAGGAGGTGGTGCTCCACTGGAGTAATAGTATAGTATAGTATATATTTTCTGAAAATACAATGGAGCAGGCAGTCAAAATGAAGGCAATCTTCCACCAGGCAGTTAAAGCAAAGTGATAAGGTTTATTATGTCCTCAGGCTGAGGATATAATTACCTTACCTCTTTGCTTCAACTTCCTGGTGGAAGATTGCCTTCATTTTGAGTGAATGTTCCATTTTATTTTCGATTTATCCACTCCCAGAGCTGACGGCTCAGGGCAGTGCTCCTGGGCCACTTCCTTAATGTGGTGAGTAACAACTTTACTATTTACTACACTCATCCAGACTTTATTAGTATATATTTTGTGTATTATAACAATGTGAGTCACCTATGCACTTAATAAATATTTTCTTATGATTGTGGCCTTTCAACTATTATCAGTGTTGAGAGCATTCTTGATTTTGTGTATTTTTTTTTCTCTTTGAAGTGAATTAATAAAGGTATAATAATTTACTAAGTGGCACCACCATCTAAAAGTGTGCTACATGCAATTAAATATAATGCACAGTTACTCTGCACAAAGGAGATGGCACACAGGGTGCTTTATCACCCAGGAAGAAATAATACTCATGGGGACAACAAAGGTAATTGCACCATATGAACCATGATTTCCCCACAAGAGACAAAGCTCCTAGAATGTAATCACACTAAAAACGCACATTAATCTCAGAAACACTACTACAGTTTATTTAAATAAGGTGCTGTGGCCATGGGGGCAGCCATTCAAGTTAAACTGGGCAAAAAAGGCACAACGTTACACGGTAACAGAATATCTAGAGTACAGATATGCTGAATAGTGATGAGTGAATTTATTCGCCAGCAATGGATTTGCAGCGAAATTCTGAATTTCTCCATGTGTGAGTTTTTTTCAAGAAACTGCAGAGAAAATTTGCCATGGACAAATTTGCCATGAAAAAATGCCCATTGAATTTAATGCAGTTGGCGAAAAAAGTCACCATAAGAAAAAACGCCCATTGAATTTAATGCATTTGGTGAAAAAAAAAGTCACCATAAGAAAAAATGCCCATTGACTTTAAAGGGATACTGTCATCGGAAAACATGTTTTTTTCAAAACGCCTCAGTTAATAGTGCTACTCCAGCAGAATTCTGCACTGAAATCCATTTCTCAAAAGAGCAAACAGATTTTTTTATATTCCATTTTGAAATCTGACATGGGGCTAGACATTTTGTCAATTTCCCAGCTGCCCCTGGTCATGTGACTTGTGCCTGCACTTTAGGAGAGAAATGCTTTCTGGCAGGCTGCTGTTTTTCCTTCTCAATGTAACTGAATGTGTCTCAGTGGGACATGGGATTTTACTATTGAGTGTTGTTCTTAGATCTACCAGGCAGCTGTTATCTTGTGTTAGGGAGCTGCTATCTGGTTACCTTCCCATTGTTCTATTGTTTGGCTGCTGGGGGGAAAAAGGGAGGGGGTGATATCACTCCAACAGTAAATAGTGATTGAAGTTTATCAGAGCACAAGTCAAATGACTTGGGGCAGCTGGGAAATTGACAATATGTCTAGCCCCATGTCAGATTTAAAAATTGAATATAAAAAAATCTGTTTGCTCTTTTGAGAAATGGATTTCAGTGCAGAATTCTGTTGGAGCAGCACTATTAACTGATTCATTTTGAAGAAAATTTTTTTTTTCCCAAAGAAGTCACCAGAAGAAAAAACACCTATTGACGTTAATGCATTTGGAGAAAAAAAAGTCACCATAAGAAAATATGCCCATTGACTTTAGTGCATAAGGACAAAAAAAGTCGCCATAAGAAAAAACACCCATTGACTTTAATGCATTCGGAGCAAGAAACAGTCTCACATGTAAAAATTTCTTAAAAATGCCCGTTGACTTGCGTTTCGCCGTTTTACAATTTTTTTGCCGAAACAGGACATATTCTCTCATCACTAGTGCTGAATACTATGGGTTTAGTTCTTGCATGGAAGATAAACAGTAGTAGTATTACCAAAGATGTTGCCCAATCTAACTCCCGTCGTTAAAGTGATACTGACACGTTCCTATAAAAATAGGAACGTGTCGGTATCAGTGAAAAGAAGCTGCACGCAAACTATAAGCAGTGAAAAGCTCCCCAAATCCGCCCCCAGTGTGGCAAACCTTAGTAACAGTGACCCTCCCTCACCATTAAATCATCTTGCTGGGATGTTTCAGTCACGCTGGACTGGGGGTGGCGCGATCCCTCCATAGGCTGGAGTATTGTTTTCATTTGTAATTAGCCTATCAAGGGATCGGGCAGCTTTGGGGAGCTTTTATCGGATTATATTTCATGCGCAGCTTCTATTTACTGATACCGACACGTTCCTATTTTTATAGGAACGTGTCAGTATCACTTTAACACAGAACCATGTTTATTACTTGCAAACTTCAACATAAACTGTAACCATTTACTATTCCCAGCTCATCCACTCACACTCATATCTTTAGTCACCCTTTTAGCAATATACCTGGAGGTTGCACAGGTATTGACTGGACAATATATGGAGGATTCATGTTCTTTGCATCCATGCCTGGATGGGGTGGTGGATACGGGTGAGGCTGAAATGTGGCCTCTTCATATGAAGGAGGTGCTGATGGCACTGTAAAGCCAATGGGAACAGGATGATAATTTCCTGAGGTCTGCATTTTGCCTGAAAGGGAAAAAAAATGTCAAAATTCAAATAGATAAAGTTTTGTGTATGAAGCTTCAGAAAAGAGATACCATGTGTATTGTATTACTTGGCTGGCACCAGATGTGTGTAGGTTTTAAACACAAACACAAAAGTAAGGCTGTGATCTTGATACTTGATACTGTGGCTGTTTATAAAGAACACTCCCAGCATAAACCATATGTACAGCCACTGGATCATGGGAGTGTAGAGAAATGAACTCAGTGAAGCTTTCTCCGCAAATGAATAAAGAAAAAAAAAAGTAACAATAGGAATTTTTTTTTTTTTTTTATAAACACCAGGGACTCCTGCACATCTGTAAATTCAGTGATATTGCTTTTGCCCTATGCCACTGAAATCCCAGAATATGCGTCTGCAAAACTCTTGTACACACTGCACCGGGTGGATGACTTTCTGCTTCTCAAGCCCTTTTCCTCATTCCAGAAAAGCAGATACCATAAGGTTCCAGAATGAGAAAAATCACAATGGGACATTGGGGCTGCACAAAGCTGCTGCTGCTGGGAGAGAAACATATACGGTTTATTTGTATAGACAATCACAGCAATAGGCCTTGTGGGAAAACAACTGCACATTCATTGCCACATCCTCTGCATGTAGCACAGCAATAGGTTTCACTTTGTTCAAGAAAAGGACTATGTAGAATATATACAGTATATATGCACACAGTAGCTTAAAGGATGTACCTTCGATATCTCAAGGTGGAATGAAACTGCATTTTTCAGAGGCAAAAATGGCTTTAAGTAAACTGGTGGGTGTGTGTGTGTGTACATATGATATGTAGATGATTATGAAGAGGACCAGCACTCCGTTTCCAAAAATCAATAATTTATTGTAGTGTCACAGTATCTCAAACGTTTCGGCCCGCTTTGGGGCCTTTATCAATAAAAGCTTAATGGGTGGTCCCACATTAACCGCCAACGTCAAATAAATCATTCATGGTTCACATTTTTCCTCAGGTACTATTTTTACTGTTCAGAGTCTGCTGTTCATGTACTTTATGAAGCAAATGTTGTGGAACTTTGCCACTCATCTGGATGGCCAAAAAAAGCACTGACCCAACCAACCTCCCAAGCTGCATATTCTGGGCCAGCTTCCGCCTGACAGTAAAATGGCTACACTGTTTATCTTACTAAACAATGGAATGTACACGAGGCATGTGATGAGTGTTATGCAATGGACATGGTAGGCAGGCTGTTGTCTGTTTTTGTTCCACCCCCCCATTAGCATCAGTCAACACACCATTTATCTAACCTCTGAAATCACATGACAATCAGGTATATGAGATTGTACCACCATTATGGCCCAGTATCTTACATAGTTACATAGTTAAATTGGGTTGAAAAAAGACAAAGTCCATCAAGTTCAACCCCTCCAAATGAAAACCCAGCATCCATACACACACCCCTCCCTACTTTTAATTAAAATTCTATATACCCATACCTATACTAACTATAGAGTTTAGTATCACAATAGCCTTTGATATTATGTCTGTCCAAAAAATCATCCAAGCCATTCTTAAAGGCATTAACTGAATCAGCCATCACAACATCACCCGGCAGTGCATTCCACAACCTCACTGTCCTGACTGTGAAGAACCCTCTACGTTGCTTCAAATGAAAGTTCTTTTCTTCTAGTCTAAAGGGGTGGCCTCTGGTACGGTGATCCACTTTATGGGTAAAAAGGTCCCCTGCCATTTGTCTATAATGTCCTCTAATGTACTTGTAAAGTGTAATCATGTCCCCTCGCAAGCGCCTTTTTTCCAGAGAAAACAACCCCAACCTTGACAGTCTACCCTCATAATTTAAGTCTTCCGTCCCTCTAACCAATTTAGTTGCACTTAGTCTCTGCACTCTCTCCAGCTCATTTATATCCCTCTTAAGGACTGGAGTCCAAAACTGAACTGCATACTCCAGATGAGGCCTCACCAGGGACCTATAAAGAGGCATAATTATGTTTTCATCCCTTGAGTTAATGCCCTTTTTTATGCAAGACAGAACTTTATTTGCTTTAGTGGCCACAGAATGACACTGCCCAGAATTAGACAACGTGTTATCTACAAAGACCCCTAGATCCTTTTCATTTAAGGAAACTCCCAACACACTGCCATTTAGTGTATAACTTGCATTTATATTATTTTTGCCAAAGTGCATAACCTTGCATTTATCAACACTAAACCTCATTTTCCAGTTTGCTGCCCAGTTTTCCAGTTTAGACAGATCACTTTGCAAAGTGGCAGCATCCTGCATGGAACCTATAGTTCTGCACAATTTAGTATCATCTGCAAAAATAGAAACAGTACTTTCAATGCCCACCTCCAGGTCATTAATAAACAAGTTGAAAAGCAAGGGACCTAGTACAGAGCCCTGCGGTACTCCACTAACAACACTGGTCCAATTAGAAAATGTTCCATTTACCACCACTCTTTGTAGTCTATCTTTTAGCCAGTTCTCTATCCAGGTACAAATACTATGTTCCAGGCCAACATTCTTGCCATACTGAAAGGCAGCACTGGTTTCCCTTGTTCTGTAACGTACAGTTAGTATACACAGATTATTGTATGAATAAGAATTCACAAGGTACATACATACATACAAGGTTGCAATTCTTAAAAACATTCCATTGATCTTTAGTATTTACCTAGGTCCATAAGCACAACCCCATGCCCTATACACAGCAAAGGTTAAAGGGGTGGTTCACCTTTAAGACAGAGCCTTCGGACAACTACGGCAACTTCAGACAACGAAACGCTCCAAGTGCCACACCGTCTACATTTTAATCACAAAGATCTTTCGTTGCTGAACGATTGCTTTCAGTGCAATCCGACCAATCCGTCAAATTATCTTGAGTATAGTGGGAATCAAACGATCGTGCATCTTACGATTTTTCATCCGACATCTGTCAGAAATTGGTCTCAGTGCAATCTATATATGTTTGCAGGACCAACCCCTCAGTTTTCCTGGCAATATCACTTGAAATGGTCATTTTATTTGATGGACAAATTGTACATTTAAACGATCGTTCGAGATAATCGTGGTCTCACGATAACGAAAAGATCTTTTAAAAATCTTTACATCTATGGCCAGCTGACGGGAAGGCAGGGGAGGCAGTTCAGGCTTCTCTTCTTCGCCCTGAAGAAGAGGAGATTTGTCGCCCGGCGGCTAATCTCCCCAAATCTGAGCGTGTGTCTCTGCCCTTAAATTCATTTTCAGTATTTTATAGAATGGCCAATTCTAAGCAACTTTCAAATTGGTCTTCATTATTTATTTTGTATAGTTTTGAATTATTTGCCTTCTTCTGACTCTTTCCAACTTTCAAATGGGGGCCCTCATCTAAAAACAAATGCTCTGTAAATTTTTAATAATCATTTTTCAATTGAAGGCCCTCCTATTCATATTCCAGTCTCCTATTCAATTTAATGCAAGGTTGCTAGGGCAATTTGGACACTAGCAACTGGGTGGCTGAAATAGAAAACTGGAGAGCAGCTAAATAAAAAGCCAAATAACTAAAAAACCATGCATTTTAAAAAATGAAAACCAAATGCAAATTATCTCAGAATATCACTCTGTGCATCGTACTAAAAGTTAATGGAGAATTAAACTCTAAAATGAATGTGGCTTAAAATGCCATATTTTATATAATGAACTTATTGCACCAGCGTAAAGTTTCAGCTTGTCAATAGCAGCAATGATCCAGGACTTCAAACTTGTCACAGGGGGTCACCATCTTGGAAAGTGTCTGTGACACTCACATGCTCAGTGGGCTCTGAGCAGCTGTTGAGAAGCTAAGCTTAGGGGTTGTCGCAAATTATCAAACAGAAAAGGAGGTTTGTCTGTTATATAAGCTGATGCTACAGGGCTGATTATTAAATTCTGATGCTAATTGCACTGGTTTCTGTGCTGCCATGTAGTAATTATCTAAAATAATTACTAATCAGCCTTGTATTGTAACATTTATATTATATATATTCAGTATATTGTGCATCGACCCCTGAGCTCAGTAAGTGACAGCAGAACAGAGCATGTGCAGTGAATCAGCAGAAAAGAAGATGAAGAGCTACTGGGGCATCTTTGGAGACACATCTTTACTGCTAAACAGCTGTGGTTGTCTTGGGCTGGTACAGAAGCCTAAAACATAATGAACAGCATTTCTAGGTACTTCTATAGTTAACCTTTAGTTCTCCTTTAACAACCCCTTTACGTACATAACTAACAGCATGCCCCTGCATTATTGCATGCTGATGTCTCATCATTAGGCACCTCAATGTCCCACTGCATTCATTAAAATGCAAAATACATTTTAGTGCACTATACATGTCCTACAAAGTGCAAACAGCATGCTATTGGGTATTAAAAGCTCTTGTATTGTGCGTTAGTGGCGTGCAGTCAGATATAATACACAACATAAGCCAAAAAGAACATTAAATTTAAGTGCTACAGTTAGCTCTTTTGCTCTTTTTTAACCTCCAGTAGTCGTGTTGGCTCTGAAACAAAGAGTTGCTAGGCAATGCATGATCCTACTCATTAGAAAAGAAAATTGTCAGGAAGAATGTTAAAGATACTAGTTTTGTTTATTGCCATACAGAAGGCTGCTGTGCTGGCAACCCAGGAGTTAACTTATTATCAGCTGAATAACCTCAGCTTTCAACAGTTTCTTTCCATGGGAGCTTCCGGCCATTGAAAGCTGAAACTGGCAGACAAAACTGTGTTGATTATTATTGTTTTAAGTGCTCAGTCTAGAGTAAAGAGAATAATTAGTGAATAGTAGTGTTCTAAATATATATCCAAATGTAGAAATGCTTCCCTGTTAAAGTGAAAGATATCTGAATTGTTTAGTAAAGATAATGACATTAATATTGTGGTAGTGTATTTCACTGTTTTTAATTGTAGATAATCGTATTTAAGGATACGTTTTAAGTTGTCAGTTTATTTAAAAAAAGGTTAAACAAATAGTTATAATAAGCATTGAAAAGGGTTTTTTTTTCTTTTTTAATAGAAATTATTGATACACTTTACAAGATATTGGGGAGTTCAAAGTCTCAGTAACCTATAACTAAACACGTTGGTGGTAAATACTCCAATAAAATGTTTGTGACATAAACATATGCTCATAATGTGAAGCAGCTGTTGGGAGAATGAAACACAAGCTATATTACTCACATTGATATTTAGACAAAATATAGCCATTTTTGAATGGATCACTTGGCCCATAGAAGTATCTGAGCTGTACTAACAGCTGGAGGGATGGAGTGGCTTCTTTCCAGACCAGCATAGCATTACAGCAATGCAAATTAGTATTTCTCAGTAAATACATTTCTAATGGGGCTATTGACATGAAATTTACACCAGATGTCGGCAACAACCCAAGTAAAGTAGAATGCCACAGTCAATAAGTATTAAACACATGAAGGAGGTGCAAAACAGGCATGGAAAGCTAAGCAATCCTGCCCCCTATCCGTGCAAATTAATATCCACTGTTTTAGTCCTAATTTATGGCCTATAAAAAGGTTTCTCATTACCAAGATATCTAACAAGAAGCATTTCATGACGGGTAAAAGCAAACAGCTCTCTCAAGACCTTTGAAACCTTATTGCAAACCTCCCAACTGTCCAGTTTTTAGCAGGACAGACCTGCTTTTGACAGCTTAATCCGCAGTGCCGCATTTGTACTGAAAAGTCCAGACTTTCCCTGCACTGAACAGCCAGAAAAAAAATAAAGTTTCTAACTTAATTGGCTTTTGGCAGAGAATCCAGAACAGCTACCAGGTGCAACCAAGATACTTTGTAACAATTTTGAGATAAGCAAATAAGTAATTTTAACAATTAAGATAAGGGGGTCTCTTGGGAAAAGTAAAGACTCAGCTTAAAGGGCAATTCACATTCATTGGCAAAACTGTAAACACAGAAATATGTTCAAACTTTCATAACCTGCCAAATGTTGTACATGGTAATTAGGGGGTGTGGCCACAAAATTGGGCGTGGTTGAAAATTTGATGTGTGCAGCAAATTTTTTTTTGTCCCTCTTTTTATTACCAAAATGTTCGGAGGTATGTTATTGTTGTAAAACATACGGATGCCATTGGTTACAAACGTATTTCTAAGATTCTGAATGTTCCAGTGAGCACCATTGGGCCCATAATCTGGAATTAGAAAAGGAGTCAAAAGAATAATCAGAAGAGGTTTTCCAAAAGCCAAGGATCAATTGCGGTGAGCTTTTTCAACAATAGTCTTTACTCTGTATAATTTAGATTATAATATTAAAGCAGGTATGAGACCGGTTATCCAAAATGCTGGGGATCTGGTGTTTTCCGGCTACCTTAAGTCTGCTTGAAAATCATGTAAACCTGAAAAAAAGATGTTTTAAAGTAATGAATATATAATTTATTGTTGCCCTGCACTGGTAAAACTGCTGTGTTTGCTTCAGAAACACTACTATAGTTTATATAAATATGCTGCTGTGTAGCAATGGGGGTAGCCATTCAAAGGAGAAAATGCTTTACTTTAAAAAACAGATTTTTTGGAATTACTGTTCCTTTAAATAAACCCATAAAGCTGATTTTGCTTCTTATAAGGATTAATTATATCTTAGTTTGGATCGTGTACAAAGTAGTGTTTTATTATTACAGAGAAAAAGGAAATCATTTTAAAAAATTTGGATTTGATTATAATGGAGTCTATGGGAGATGGCCTTTCTGTAATTCGTCGCTTTCTGGATAACGGGTTTCCAGATAACAGATCCCATACCTGTATATTATTTTTGAAAATATTACATTGACACTGATGTATAGAAAAAGTGGCAGAATCAATTCTGATTCAGTTAAACAGTTCTCTGACCGTGAAAAACCTTCTAAATCTGTTGGTAGGATGACCCCTCTACTCCAAATGGAAGGGCTGGGAAGATCTGTCATAGGGTTTAACAACTTGATCTCCTCTGGGCATGACATAGTGCCAGTTTATGACATGTCTGTAGGTGCTGAAGAACAATAGTCTGTAGTTTTGCTCCCATTACGGCTTCCTTGCTGTTTCTATGACTTTCCCTACAGATCACCTTAATTTGCAGTGCTCCCCAACCAGTGGCTCACGAGCAACATGTTGCTCACCAATCCCTTGGCTGTTGCTCCCAGTGGCCTCAAAGCAGGTGCTTATTTTTAAATTGGTTTTGAGGCAAGTTTTGGTTGCAAAGAAAAAAGTTGGGGATCCCTGCCTTTATGTATTTTTTTTATGTAATGTTTAAAAACACAGCCTGCAACATCCACGGTGCAAATATCTTCCTGACAAAGCAATTGTGATGATACACAACAAACAATTTCCCTACACTGAATTGCCTCATAAAGTCCCCTGTTCTCTTTGGGAGGTTATAGTTATTGCATGATGTATGATTTAAGCATGACCTGTGAAATCTTTCATACTGCATAACTTTATATGACTTTTAAGCTTAGGCCTATGGCACACAGACCATTTTCTCTGCTGCCTTCAGTGCAGTCAAGTTTCAAGAAACCGATACCTTCACGCAAATATTAAAATGCCAGTGACTTTTCCACCAATAACATGAATTTCTTTTTCAAAACTAAACTACTGCACACATATTATTCAAGTAAAAATATTTTGTTTTTATTCTGAACAAATCATTTTTTTTAAAGGGGTAAGTTCATCTTTAAATTAACTTTTTAGAATGATATAGAATGATGTTCTTCAGATAGGCATTAAGTGAGGTCACCAAACGAGTGGATCTCTCCCAAATATACCCCAATATACCCACCTTGAGGTGGGCGATATCAGGCTGATCCAATCGTGGGTCCTAGGGCTGACTTTTGGCCAGATATCGATCGGGGAAGCCTGTCTGAGGGCCCCATACTCTATTAGCTTTAGACATTTTGCAACTGATCTTAATTTTTATGGTTTCTCAGTTATTTCGCTTTTTGTTCAGCAATCTGATTTCTGGCGTCTTATTTCCCCCAGCAACCAGGTAGTTGTGTGAATAAGAGAGTGGAATAAAGAATAGGACAATAAATACTAAAAAATAACAATAATAATAAAATTGTAACCATTTTTTGCCTACTGGGGTCAATGACCTCCATTTGAAAGCTAGAATGAGGTTGAAGAGTAAGCAAATCATTTAAAAGAATAAATAATAAAGACCAACTGCAATGTTGCTAGGAATAGGGCATTTTATAAAATACAGGTATGGGACCTGTTATCTAGAATGCATGGGACCTGGGGGTTTCTGTAAAGGATCTTTCCGTAATTTGGATCTTCATACCTCAAGTCTACCAGAACATCATGTAAACAAACCCGACAGGCTGGTTTTGCTTACAATAAGGATTAATTCTATCTTTGTTGGGATCAAGTACAAGATACTGTTTTAGTATTACAGAGAAAAAGGTAGGGATGCACCAAATCCAGGATTTGGTTCTGGATTCGGCCTTTTTAAGCAGGATTCGGTCGAATCCTTCTGCCTGGCCAAACCGAATCCTAATTTGCATATGTAAATTAGGGGCAGGAAGGAAATCATGTGATTTTTGTCACAAAACAAGGAAGTAAAAAATGTTTTCCTCTTCCCACCCCTAATTTGCATATGCAAATTAGGGTTCAGATTCAGTTCGGTACTCGGCCGAATAATTCACAAAGGATTTGGGGGTTCAGCCGAATCCAAAAAAGTGGATACGGTGCATCCCTAGAATAAAGTAATTTGTTTTAAAAATTAGGATTATTTTATTATAATGGAGTCTATGGGAGACAGCCTTTCCATAATTCAGAGCTTTATTGATAACGACTTTCCAGGTAATGGATCCCATACCTGTACTAAAAGTTAACTTAAAGGTGAACCACCCCCTTTAAGGAACACACTACAGAAAGGTTTTCTGCAGGGTCTTAACAGACCCGATTTCTAGCTAGCAACAAATACCACCACAACACAAGCATAAACTTTATTTGAAGGGTCTCAGTGTGTATATCCTGTATTCCGCCGTCACATTCTTATTAAACTGTGTAGAACAGCACCCATAATAACGGCAAATATGGTATTTATTGGTAGTAACCAATAAGACAAATTATAAGAGTGTGGATATAAATATGTTTATACCATTTAATTGATTTGTCATAGGTGAATCTTTTACTACTGATATTTCAGGTTTTGGTAAAGACCTGACTTATCCAGGACGCTGCAATCTTCCATTTTAAAACCTCAAGGTGGCTTCTATTTGACTTTATGGTATTAAATGGGAACACCCTGACAGAACCAGTAAATGTCACAGTCCCCAATTAGAGAGGCCAAATAAAATATGCAGAAAAAATTGTGTTTTTGTACTCATGTTACACCTAACCTTCAAAGCAAAAAAAAAAAAAAAGAAAATCATCAAAAAAATAATAACTGCATTTTTCCTCTCTTCATAGAATAACAATTCCCCAGCACTTCCAGAAACAGGTTGTAACAGGACTAACTGGAAATGTTACTTTTCTTTATCTAGAAAGAGCAGTGAATTCTTCCCCACATAGAGCTCTGTAGGAGCAACAATGACCAGATATAATATACATATCGAAGATATACAAAATGACCGACCACCACAGCAGCTTAAGCATACAAAAAAGGTTTAGGCTACCGTCACAGTTGCCATTTTAGATGCTGAAATATTAAGCACCAATTTGTTGACCTATATGTCCCACCAGCAGCAGGGTCAAAACTGCACCCATGAGTGACAGGTGGATGCCATGCTGAAACACAGGCCTGAAGTGGCTCAACATTTTTTTCAGCGAATGTATTTATACCAGCGGAGAAACCGTCATGTCACCTTGACATTAGACCTAGCGTTAGAAACTCATTAATTCGCTACTGGAAAGTATGAGAGGGGAAAATTAAACCAACTTGATTTAAAAATTTTAAAAATACAGTACAGGAATGGGATCCATTATCCGGAAACCCATTATTCCAGAAAGCTCTAAATTACAGAAAGGCTGCATCCCATAGACTCCATTATAATCAAATAATACCAATTTTTAAAAATGATTTCCTTTTTCTCTGTAATAATAACATAGTAGCTTGTACTTGATTCAGACTAAGATATAATTAATCCGTATTGGAAGCAGAACCAGCCTATTGGGTTCATTTAATAGAGGGGTGCCCAAAAGGGTGGATCGGAACTACCAGTAGACCTTTAGCTTGTCATGAGTAGATCTTAAACAGCTTGTTTAAATCACCCTCCTGTTTCATGCTTTTCATTTAGATATTTATTATGTTAAGGTTACATAAGTAATAGCTGTCTGTTAAATATGGCAATATGTATTTTCCCACAAATCAGTATTGAAGTAATATTTTCCATTGAACAGAATGCTATCATGGATAGACATGGGACAACATCACTAAAAGTAGACCTCACATTGGTAAAGTATGGGAACTCCTGATTTAATGTTTACATGATTTTCTGGTAGACTTAAGGTTAGAAGATCCAAATAACGTAAAGTTCCGTTATCTGGAAAACCTGAGGTCCCAAGCATTCTGGATAACAGGTACCTGTAGAGTAACAAAAAAAATCTAAGATAAAAAGTACATCACGAGGCCTGACTCATGACTCAGTTGGTATTTGAGAACACATGCTAAAAATGAATTTTCCTTTTTTGATGTTAATGTCTCTTCACCAGCACTAATATGTATAAGAAACGGATCCGCACACACACTGATTAATGCAGTCGGGGAATATCCCCTTTTATTCAGCCACCAAACATCAACGTTTCGGGGGGGGAACACCCACCCTTCATCGGGTGGGTATTTCCCCCTCGAAACGTTGATGTTTGGTGGCTGAATAAAAGGGGATATTCCCCGACTGCATTAATAAGTGTGTGTGCGGATCCTTTTCTTATACACATTGGTTGCTAAGGGACCCGGCCGGGTCAACGGAAGGAACGCACCACCAACTGCAGGATTGGTGAACTACAGGTGTGCGGTAGGAGAATTACATTGTCTTCACCAGCACTATGCAGCAGCTCAAACTATCTGGATTAATACCTGGTACTGCTCTAGGCAAGCCCCTGGCCACCTCTGCTATATTTGTACAGGCTATGTTTATTTGCAGATTGGGTAGGAGAGGGGAACCTCAGCCGGTGTCTGGTGGCAAAAATTACTAAAAAAATGGTAGCCATGCTTCCCAAATAATTAAATAGAGAGCAAAAAAGATCAAAGTGCTGTGTGAACCATGGTCATAAAATTAGTGTTCTACAAGTTGCCTTCGTTTTCGACATGTGCACCAAGAATTAAACTCTTGAACTGCTTCAGTGTAAGAAAGCTTGTGCACTCGGCGTGGCTTAGTCATATTAAATTACAGGAACATTAAGCAACTTCATAAATTCCATGACATTTTTGCTCACATAAGCGAAAGAGAAGTAGCTAAGGCAAATGCATGACCTAGAGTAGAGAGGCTCTGTAATGCTATCTGAAGCTCTGCCACCGAACTTCCATTTAACCACACTCAAGAGTGTACACAGACTAGACATCCTCTGAGGTCCTGACTGTAGGATCCTGCATACATATGTAATTACATTTGACCACAGGCAACTAGAAGTGAAGAAGCCAGCAAAGACAGAACAAAACCCCAGTTTAAGCATTTAAAAATAAATTCCATATAGAACGTTTAGCCCCACATCATACAATAAAATAAAAAACACAAAACAATCATTATTACCTAAACGGCAGCTCCTGCAACTGCAACTGGTAAATGTGGGTATTTAATGTTATGTGCAAGCTGGCCTCTCTGTGTGACAGTAATCAAATATTCAATATAACGGAAAGGGTTCCGAAAAAGTGAACAAGGTACCACAGCACCAAGTCACAAATATTACTTCTCCAAAAGAACAAAGAAACATGCCCTTCTTCTAGGCTTGTTTAAAACTTAGTAGAAACACTACATTTTTTTTAAATAGATAATCAATACACACTATTTCATGTATAATGAGAAAAAAAGTCTGTCTCTGACTCACAGAAATGATCTCCCAACTGGCAGTTAGTCATTTAGTCATTTAACTCCTCCCTCATCTTGTTCCATGTGAATGAGTGATTTTGGGCCTTAAAGTTCCTTTGCTTTCCAGTACACAGACTTCAAGTCACAGAATCCATTAGATCATCATGAAACAAAACAAAGTGAGGGTAGGATTGAATAATGGGGGGGGGGGGCTTTTTTTCAGGCCGCCAAAATGTCTAGAGATTGAGCTGTTTTACCAATTTTTATTGAAATTGTATATAAATTAGGGCCTCCTGTGGAGGCTTTAGTTCTCCTTTAAAGGCAGCTGTTAGAATTGATACAATAGTTGCTTATACTCCAGAGCTGCTGCTGAGAAATGTATCAACTAAATGTTGCAAAATTGTAGCAGTTTAGAGTCTACACCTGAATTACTGAGCTGCCAGACTCAAACATCAGAGACAGGGACATTAAACTTATATTTTGGAAAAACTGTAAAAAAAAAAAAAAAAAAAAAAATTAAAGTAACTGAAAAAAAGTTTTTATTTCTAGTGAACTATCTGAAAACAATTGAACTGAAAGAAATTGTTTGGAAGGTGAACAACCCCTTTAAGACAAAATCATTCAAGTCAGTGAGTTTTAATCTTTACAGAGTGTAAAGGTGGCCATACACTATAAGATCCGTCTTCGCCACATATGCCCACTAACGGCTGGGAGATATCGGGCGAATCCCTGGGGCTGAACGGTCGGATTACAATGCTACGAATGGGTACCAACGAGTTGCAGGACCGCAACTAAAAAAAAAAAAAATCAAACTTGACCGATCGATATCTGGCTGATTTTTGTCCTGATATTGATCGGGAGGATTTGTCGGGAGCCCCCACACATGGGCAGATAAGCTGCCGAATCGGTCTAAAGGACCGATATCGGCAGCTTTAATCTGCCCGTGTATGGTCACTTTTAGTCTAGTTTCATGCCTTGTTGCTATACTCCTCTGCCCACACACAACGGGATAGTGTCACCCTGCTAGGTGCTCAAACCAGTCACATAATTAGGGTTGAAACCTGGCTGGTATTCTACCGGCCTGGCCGTTAAAAATGATGGTGGATCCCAATGTTATTAATAGGGAAAAAAGATAAATATATAGCAAGGCCAGTATTTTTTTTTTTCCAGAAAATGTGGCGACCCTAGGAATAAATAGAAATTACTGGGCCCCGCAGCAAATTATTTTTCAGGCCCCAATATTTTTCAATATTTATTGAAATTGTATATGAATTAGGGCCCCTATACTTCCTGGCCCCCTCTGTAGTTACACCCATGGCACGCACACACATATACACACACATATACACACATATATACACACACATATACACACAAACCTGTAGCACATAAAGGAAAAGTTGACATTTAGGAGCAGATTTATCAAAGGTCAAATTTCGAAGTGAAATATACTTCGAAATTCGACCATTGAATGGAATGGCGATACTTCGAATATCGAAGTCGAAGTTTTTTGTTTTAGAATTTGACCGTTTTGCGAAGTAAAATTTGATCAGCGATCGATCGAACGATTTTGCTTCGACTACAAAAAACGTAGAAAAATGCATTAGAAGGTCCCCATAGGTAATAAAGAAGTTTTTCTGATTCAGACCCCAATGTTCAGTTCCTTACGGCTGCAGGTGTCTGTGTCACAATGTTGTGTGCCTACACTGTGGGGCACATTTACTAAGGGTCGAATATCGAGGGTTAATAAACCCTCGAATTCGACCCTTGAGGTAAAATCCTACAAATTCGAATATCGAATTCGCAGGATTTACCGCAAATCCTACGATCGAACGATTCGAAGGATTTTAATCGATCAAAACCTTAGAAAAGTATTGGGGAAGGTCCCCATAGGCTAACATTGTACCTCGGTAGGTTTAAACTGCCGAAGTTTTTTTTAAAGAGACGGTACTTTGACTATCGAATGGTCGAATAGTCGAACGATTTTTAGTTTGAATCGTCAGATTCGTAGTCGAAGGTCGTAGTAGCCTATTCGATGGTCGAAGTACTTCGAGCTTAGTAAATGTGCCCCTGTGTGTCTACACTGCTAAATAAACACACTGCAGTTTAAAAATACTGCTTGATTCAATTTGCTTTCCTGATAAGGTCCTCATAGGCTAACATAGCACTTCGGCAGGTTTAATTTTGCGAAGTATTGAAGTCGAAGTTTTTTTTAAAGAGACAGTACTTCGACTATCGAATGGTCAAATATTCGAACTATTTTACTTCGAAACGAATTCGAAGTCGCATTATGCTATTCGATGGTTGAAGTATCCAAAAAATGACTTCGAATTTTTTTACTTCGAAAATTCACTTCAACCCTTGATAAGTCTGCCCCTAAGTAACATCTTGTTGCACGTTGAGCAGCTGCCATATTTCCGCTGCTGGAGGTTACTGGCAAAGCAGCATGACACACACCCCCAGATAAACAAACCACAAAAGGATACGAACTATACACGGAAAGACATCTCATAGTCAACACAACTTATTAGTGATCACGTGAAGCTGCTTCTAGCAAAGGCAGCAAGTGACGTCATTCCTTATTCGTAGTTCGCCAGCTGCGGCCGGACTACATCTCCCAGAATTCCTAGATTCAGCCGCACAGCTGGAGGGACAGCGGTTTCACGCAGTTTCCCGAAGAGTTAAAAACTCAAGAGGCAGACAGCGAAATAACCAGGTAAGATTCTATGAAAATAAGCACGAACCTTAAGAAGGGACAACTAATGCTCCCTCGGCTATAAATCGTCTGAATAAAATCCACTGGCCGCTGCGCAACGACAGGCTCCAAATGTGCCACACAATAGTGAGCGACTATACTCCCACAGCTCTGGAAACATATGGAGAAGAAACTTGTAGAGGGCGTGGCTTGGGAAACTCCGCCCTATTCCGCTGTTACAGCCGAGGGGCGTCGCTGGTCAGGAAGCGCTAAGAATAGGAACACGCACAGGTTGACTCCCCTCGCCCTGCGCTTACTTTGCTCTGGAAAATCGAAACTTCTGCACCGGAAGTCGATGTGATTCTGTTTGGAGTAGTTTCAGTTCTCAAGGAGGTGAAGGTTATGCGCATAGAGTTGCCAGCCCAGCTCTCACAGGGGCGCTGTATTCCTTCAGAAGGGTCCTGGCAACTGCAAACAATGATGGAGCTGTTGCTAAGGGTGGGCTTCAGCTGACGGGACAACTATTTTTAGTCTGTTGGGCCTCCTTGTACTTGAATTATTATGAAACATAAATCTGGCCAAGTTCATTACACACCAGTAACACTTTAGGGGGGGTATTTATCTGTAAACTTAAAGGGGTGGTTACTTTTATTATGTGACAGAACAGCCAATTCTAAGCAACTTTTCAATTGGTTTCCATTGTTTATTTTTTTAATAGTTATTTGCCTTTTTTTCTTTTGACTCTTTGCTGCTTTCAAATGGACGTAGGGTTGCCACCTTTTCTGGAAAAAATACCCGTCTTCCTATATATTTGTCTTTTTTCCCTATTAAAGGGATACTGTCATGGAAAACCATGTTTTTTTCCAAAATGCGTCAGTTAATAGTGCTGCTGTAGCAGAATTCTACACTGAAATCCATTTCTTAAAAGAGCAAACAGATTTTGTTATATTAAATTTTGAAATCTGACATGGGGCTGCTAGACATATTGTCAGTTTCCCAGCTGCCCCAGTCATGTGACTTGTGCCTGCACTTTAGGGTGGAATTACTTTCTGGCAGGCTGTTATTTCTACTACTTATTGTATCTGAATCAGTCTCAGTGGGACTTGGCTTTTACTATTTAGTGTTGTTCTTAGTTCTTCCAGGCAGCTGTTATCTTGTGTTAGGGAGCTGCTATCTTGTTACCTTCCCATTCTTCTGTTGTTAGGCTGCTGGGGGGTGGGGAAAGGGAGGGGGTTGATATCGCTCCAACTTGCAGTAAAGAAAAATTGAAATTTATCAGAGCACATGTCACATGACTGGAGGCAGCTGGGAAATTGACAGTATGTCTAGCCCCATGTCACATTTCAAGATTGAATATATACAAAATTGAATACATACAAAATCTCTTTGCTCTTTTGAAAAATGGATTTCAGTGCAGAATTTCCATGACAGTATTCCTTTAATCATTTTGGGATTTTTATATATTTTTTAATATACCGGCCAGATGGCAACCCTAAATGGGGGTTGCTGACTCGCGAAAAATAAATGCTCTGTAAGGCTACAAATGTATTGTTATTGTTACTTTTTATTACTGATTCTTCTGAACCCTCTCCTATTAAAATTCCAGTCTTTTGTTCAAATCTATGCATGGTTACTAAGGTAATTTGGACCCTAGTTAGATTGCTTAAGATGCAAATTGAAGAGCTGCTAAATAAAAACTAAATAACTAATAAACCTTCAATAATAAAATCAGGTCCACTTTTATGGTATTGGAGACGGCATTTCCACTGGGGAAAAGGGTAGATTTAAATACAAACAGCTTCATAAAATGTATAACAGTCTGCATATTCGCAGATGGCCTCCACTGAACAACTTGTAAGTCTCTTTCCCTGACGTGCTCTCATATTTGTTTGTTTCAAGGGGATGCCTATAGACTCCATATACTGCAGGTGTGCCTTTATCCTCAGAAGACCCGTGGTATGCATTTGTAATGACTGGAACTGAGCCAGAAGAATGTAACATCACTCCAGTGGCATTCTCCAGTGGACAATGAAGTTAGTCCAAGTCCAAACTACTTTACTAAGTAGACAAAAACGGTGCTTTGTCTAAATATTCAGCGACTTCGGTTTTTCACATTTTGTTGTGTAACAACCTGGAATTGCTTTTAGAACTGAGTTTTTGCCACTGATCTACACATAATAGTCCATAATGTCCACATGGAAAAATAAATATTTTTTTCAAAATTATCCACAATTAAAAACTAAAAAAAGGCCGTATAAGTATAGTTAAATATGTATATGCCCACACTCTTTGTATTTCAGATGACAATGTTCAACCCACTTTTGCTTCTTTAACACTGAGATTGTTGTAGATCCAAAGTGGGGCTTCACCCGTCTGTCCTCGGCTTCCAGCTCTTTCAGTGGCCACAGAGTACAAAGAAAGTCTCCATAAGGAAAATATAGAGAGGCTGCTAAATAGTACAAGAGGACTAGATACCCAATAACTTCTGAATTATTCCAAAAGCTTATTGACATAGTCACACAGATCTAGCAATAAAGTCATACTTTTTCAAGGCCAGATTATTTAATATAATTTATTATTAGTCTTTATATAGTGCAGACATAGTCCCCAGCACTTTACAGAGATTATACATCATTCGCATAAATTCCTGCCCCAGTGGAGTTTATCCATCCTCTAGACTAGCATGCTTATGTTAAAAGTTACACAATATACAAAAACGTATGTAACTTACTTAGAAGCTTGTGTAACATACGTAAAATTAAACTTTCATGATGCCGCTAGCCTACACAACAGGACCTCAACCTGATCAGTTAACCAGTGCATTAGCTCAACGATGTGAAACATAGAGCTACACACCTTGGAAAATGGGTTAGTAAATACCTTATTAGCCCCGCCCATCTGTTCCACTTCCTGCTGCCTCCTTTCCCAAGCCATGCAGAGGAGCCGGTAGCACTCATCACACTGTACTGTAGGATAGGAACCAATCAGCAGAAGGGGAACTGAATTGAGACTGCAGGGCTGTGATTGGCTATTCCCCTCCTATTGTGCTTCTGGGAGGGACCATTATGACGCACCCTTTTCCATTCAAATCCAAAGAAACAGGAATCCCCCTCTAGGTGGCACAATGTCAATTATTGTAAAAAACTTAAGGAATTTTTAAGGGATTTAAGGAAGGAAATAAATATTACTTGTTCTTGGGTGATTAGTTAATAACAAATTATATAATCTTCTGTTATTGTGTTCTCCATTACTGCTGAATTCAAAAATATATTCTAAGAAATCCTATATAGCCCAGGATCATGGCAGCCTAAGAACTTCTACTTGTTCAGAGATGTCAGCCCAGGCTATGTTAAAGCCAGGGCACTTGCCGCTAAAACATTTAGCTATTTTCACGTGGCACTATCAGAAGTGGGCAAGGCTCACCGCCATCACTGCACATGCACAAGCTCATCTGACAACACTGAATGCTTACTGCACATGTGCACATTGAATTCAGTGCACGAAACGGGGAAAACTTCAGGAAATAGCAAAAAATTCAGAAAATGCATGGAAGTCAATGGGCAGCAAAATTATTTTGCTACGCAACAATTTTGACATGAGCGACAATTTTTATATGTGTGACTTTTTTGTTCAAATGCATTAAATTCAATGGGCGTCTGAACAATTTTTACGCTCAACTCTTTTGTCCAAATGCATTAAAGTCAATGGGCGTCCGAATAATTTTGACATGTGACAGTTTTGACGAGCGAAATTTTTTTTGTTGCAGTGAATTTTTCCATGATGAATTTTCGCAGCAGTTTTGCAAAAACATTTGCAGTTGGCCCATCACTAAACATTACATGTTAAAGGAAAACTATACCCCCAAAATTAATACTTAAGCAACAGATAGTTTATATCAAATTGAATGACATATTAAAGAACCTTACCAAACTGGAATATATATTTACATAAATATTGCCCTTTTACATCTCTTGCCTTGAACCACCATTTCGTGACTCTATCTGTGCTGCCTCAGAGATCACCTGACCAGAAATACTACAACACTAACTGTAACAGGAAGAAGTGAGGAAGCAAAAGGCAGAACTCTGTCTGTTAATTGGCTCATGTGACCTTACATGTGGTTTGTATGTGTGCACAGTGAATCTTACGATCTCAGGGGGCGGCCCTTATTTTTTAAAATGGCAATTTTCTATTTATGATTACCCAATGGCACATACTACTAAAAAAGTATATTATTATGATAATGGTTCATTTACATGAAGCAAGGTTTTACTTATGAGCTGTTTTACTCAGTATCTTTTAATAGAGACCTACATTGTTTGGGGGGTATAGTTTTCCTTTAACATTTAAATCTTTTGGATACCTAGTCTGTAAGCTCCAGATTCAATGACACTTGTTTTCCAGGACTGACCAATCCTTGTAACTTTTTACACGCCCCCTAATGCATTGTGCGCATGCATGCGCAGAACGACGGAGGGGAGGGAGTTAGGAGAGAGCCGGAGGGGAGGAGAGAGTGTTGGAGGGGAGGGAGGCAGGGGAAAGCACCTGAGGGGAGGGAGGTGGAGAAAGCACCAGTGGGGAAGATCGCTGGAGGGGGGGGTGAACAGCGCACATGGGCTAGGGGTAGGCAAAAGACAGGTACCTGCCCAGCTCCCCCTTTTCGTTGTGCCCTAGGCAGGTGCTTCTTCTGCCTACCCCTAGCTCTGGCCCTGCTGTAACACTGGCAGCAGTTTAAATTTCCCCATTGAAAGTCAATGGGTGAAATTTGATTGGCTGTTGTTGGGCATCCATATTTCCTGTCAAAGTCAATGGAAAACTTGGGGTGTTCGGAGTGCCGTCCCTGTCCCAAAAAGAGGGAGATTGCTTAGAAAAGCACAAGCAACCAGTTCTGCTATAAGATGAAGAAGCGTGAAGTCTGGATGTTGTACCCCTAAAACTATAGGAGGAGAAGCATTTAGAAAATGGGGGGCGCTAAGAAGAAGAAGAAGCGGAAGACTAAGTCAAAGAACAATATGATGGTTTTTTCAAATGTACATAACCAATAATAATTTATAAACAAATAGAAAATACGGAAGATACTGTGTAGGCTCTACTAGATACCAGCAGATGGCAGTAGCTGCACACAAATGATTGGTGCTTTTACTTATGTATATATAAGTATAACTAGTTTGTGCTGTAGCTTTCCAAAAGAGATCACAGTGTTGTTTATCACAGTAAAAGTTTATAGAGGCAGCATGGGATCTATTATCAGAATGCTTGGGACCTGGATTTTTGTCTTGTGGCTTTCTATACAGGTATATGATCCGTTATCCAGAAAAACATTATTCAGAAAGCTCTGAATTATCGAAAAGACCATCTCCCATACACTCCATTTTATCCAAATAATCCACATTTTTAAAAATTATTTCCTTTTTCTCTGTAATAATAAAACAGTAGCTTGTACTTGATACAAACTAGATATAATTAATCCTTATCGGAGGCAAAACCAGCCTATTGTGTTTATTTAATGTTTACATGATTTTCTAGTAGACTCAAGGTATGACAATCTAAATTACAGAAAGATCCGTTATCCAGAAAGCCCCAGGTTCCGAGCATTCTGGATAACAGGCTCCATACCTGTACTTTAAAGGATATGTAAACCATAGAAACAAGTTTAGGTAAAAACTCATAGTACTCTTCTAAGTACTTTTGCAATTTACATAAATTCTTTTTTCTATTTCATTTTTATGATAGACATTGGATGTTTTAATGAAATATTTAAAATATAATGAAGTCAATTTACATGAATTATATTTTCTATTTAATTTTTAAGATAGACAATAGATGTTTTAATGAAATATTTCAAATGTAAGAGTAAATGAAATGTAAACTCTGCCCATCATTGCCTTACTGTCTACATTCAGGAATAAAAACAACTAACAAAAAGAAAGGTGTTGTGATGATGCTCTTCCTCGGAACTTAAGTTAGGAAAGTCATCTGGTGTTTAATTACAGTAGTTAGTTTAGGGCTCTTACGAGCGCATTTTAAACGAATGCTGAGCATAGAAAGCCGCATATATTGCTTTTAAATGTGTGGTTTTTTTTTTCATTTCAAACACAACCCTCAGTTCTGTTGATAGCTGAACGTGCGTCAGGCACAAGTAAATGCAACATGCACTGAAACGCAAATGGAGTAAAATGCAGTCATATGAAAATTTTCGGAACCCCTCTTAAATTTGTAGCGTTTTGTTTATCATTGGCTGAGCTTTCAAAGTAGCAACTTCCTTTTAATTTATATAACATGCCTTATTGAAACAGTAGTATTTCAGCAGTGACAACTTTATTGAATTAACAGAAAATACACAATATGCATCATGACAAAATTAGACAGGTGCATAAATTTGAGCACCCCAACAGAGATTGGGACTGGCCCTGTGGGGCACCAGGAAAAAAGCCGGTGTGCCGCCGTTCGTGTATGCACCACTTTCATGCATGCACGCCATTACGGTTGGGGGCTACCGACCCTGCTTAGTTGAGCCTTCTTTTGCAAATGTAACAGCCTCTAGACACCTCCTATAGCCTTTGATGAGTGTCTGGATTCTGGATGGCAGTAGTTTTGACTATTTGTCCATACAAAATCTCTCCAGTTCAGTTAAATTTGATGGCTGCCGAGCATGGACAGTCTGCTTCAAACCATCCCATCGATTTTCCATGATAATCAAGTCGGGGGACTATGACGGCCATTCCAGAATATTGCATAAATGCCTTTGTAGATTTCGAAGTGTGTTTAGGGTCATTGTCTAGTTGTAATATCCAACCCCTGCGTAACTTCAACTTTGTGACTGATGCTTGAACATTATCCTGAAGATAATGTTGATATTGGGTTGAATTCATCCGACCATTGACAAGGGCCCCAGTCCCTGAACTAGCCACACAGCCCCACAGCATGATGAAACCTCCTCCAAATTTACAGTAGGTAGCAGGTGTTTTTGCTTTTGCATACAACAAGTGACTGGTTAGTTGTGTGAGTGCAGAAATTGCTTCTTTCTCATCACCCTGCCATGCAGATGTTCTTTGTGCAATTTGCACTGAATTGTAGAACTATGTACAGATACGCCATCTGCAGCAAGATGTTCTTGCAATCCTTCCATTTCCTGAATAAATTCCAATTTTCAGATCTTTTGAGAGTTGCTTTGAGGATCCTATGCTGTCACTCTTCAGAAGAGAGTCAAACAGAAGCACAACTTGCAATTGGCCACTTTGAGTACTGTACCTTTTTTCATGATTGGACACAAACCAAACACAAAGGTAATCCAACCAATTTGGTGTTGCCAGTAATCAGTTTTGAGCAGTTACATGGATTCAAATTAGCAAAATAACAAGGGTACCCAAATTTTTGCACAGCCAGTTTTTCACATTTGATTTAATTTCATACAACTGAATACTGCTTCACGAAAAAATCTTTTTTCAGAAAACACCCCAGTACTGAAAGACACCCAGAATGAAAGACATATCACTTATCTTTTTTGTTGAAAGTCGAGTAAATTATTATGCAGGCTGAGAGGGGTTCCCAAAGTTTTTCATATGAATTTATGTACCACCAGGTAGAATATAATGGAATCAATTAGTGAATGCATTTATTTGTTTTCAAACCTGTGTTTCAAACCTGACTTGGGGCAGCTGGGAAATTGACAATATGTCTAGCCCCATGTCAGATTTCAAAATTGAATATAAAAAAATCTTTTTTCCCATGACAGTATCCCTTTAAACACACAAGATAGAGAACAGTATGGGCATATCTCATTTGCAGGCATGAAGATAAGATTCAGCAGAAAGACTACACCCGTTGGGGGCAAATTACCCATAGCAACCAATCAGGGTTGAACAATGAAAGCAAATATTTGCTTGGGTACCAAAGGTTACTGCCTGGGTGCATATTTGCCCAGTGTTATAATTGAGCCCCGGGATCTTGCTTCTGGTTTGGAATATTCTCTGTCCCTCCTGTCTATCAGTTTCCACAGTGAAAGACTTGAGAGTGGGTAGAGGGCACGGTCTTTATCACACAAAATGTTTTGGAAATGTGTTGGCTACAGGCTTGGTGCAGATTTTGGGACCTCCCCATTCCAACCATGAGAAAGATGGAAGTACAGCATCACACTCACTCAGCACATGGAAAGCAATGGAGAGAAGAGCACGGACTTATTTTTACATACAACTAGTATGTTGCTGCTGAGTGATACTGTGAGCACCTCATGTAAAGAGCACATGAAATAGTTTAGACTTTCTGAACCCATCTTAATTTAAAATTAGAAAAAAAAGAAATTGCTTGCCGCTTGTAGTGTTTTTTGTTTAAAAGTACAATTATTATTATTATATCACCATGTAAAATGAACCTGTGACAACATATGAGAAATTGTGCTTGTAAATTAGCAGTCACTATGGAGATGTTAGCAAGTCACCAAATTGCTAGGTACAGTAATTACATGACATTACATCATTGTGTGTGAGGGAACAGCTCCTGATCAAACAGGGATAAATCACAGTTAAGTGTAGGTTTGTGGTTTTTAATGCAGACATAAAAATACTAATAATGGCACATCTGCAGCATGATGGCTCGTGGCCATATGCTCTGGATTTAATGGTTCATTGAAGCATTCTGTAAATATGCAAATCTATAGGAATATCTGGATAACTTGGATAGCCTAATCACATGGCAAAGCAAATCAGATTAATGTATGTTGAGTGAGTCCTGAAGAAACGTAGCTATGGGTATAATATTGCTATACATTATATACGAAAAATGGTATTACATACTTATATTGTCAATAATAAATATACTGTACATACAGCTGTATATATATTTGTATATTTTTAAGGAATATCGCAGACTTTGGGGTATATTTATCAAAGAGTGAAGTTAATAGTGAAGTTCCACCACTAGAGTGAAATTCCGCCACTTTCCATTCATTTCTATGGGATTTTTAAAGGCGTATTTATGAAAGGGTGAACTTTCACTTTCACCCGTTGATAAATACGCCTTTCAAAATCCCATAGAAATGAATTGTGAGCTGTGGAATTTCACTCTAGTGGCGGAACTTCACTCTTTGATAAAGTTACCCCTATAATTTGGTGGAATGGGTGCTCTTGCATTATTAAAGGATACCTATTATGCAACATTTGTTTCCACCTCCAGATGTGCGGGCTAATAAAAGCCCACACTCTGGTTAGAGCTAACAGTAGTATTCTTTGTAGAAAACCCCTTGGGCAAGAGCTATGTTGCTCTGGCAGCAATGTCGGGGCACAGAAATACTGAGCAAGTACCCCAGCTCACTTTTTATGTGTGTACTGTAGGATAAGGGGAGGCAATGGTCCCAGGGTGTGTGGTGTAGTGTACATGAAGGGGTTTTCTCCAGAAAATACTATTGTTTCCCCAACCTGCAGTGTGGGCCCTTTTAGCCCACCTACCCATGTGGGAAGCAATTTTTGGCGCGATAAATGCCCTTTTTACACTTGTAGATACTGATGTATCTGCTGTAGACAAACAGTGATCAGGCCAGTCATTCAGTTTATAGCATTGTAGGATGTGATATATTTCCTGTTCCCTAACGTATAAAAGTAGTGGGAACCCCTTCTTCCTCCTCTTTGGACTTTCTGTCCATGGGCAGCATATGATCACATTTCTCTCTTCTGTGCAACCTGTCTTCTTACTTGTTATAACCAGTGTAATGTCAACTTTTTGGGAAATCATCTGATAAGAATGTATATAACCTGAGCAAGCAGGTCAATCAGGCAAAACAAAACAAAAAAACCCCAAAAAACATGACCAAGAGTAACCACAGTTACCTAATCTCTGATATTGAAAAGTTTTGACCCCCCTCGCAAAGAAAAATGTTTATTTTGCTGTGGCAAAACTGGCTGCTTAAATCACAATTAACAGCAAGAGGGGAGTGTATGTGCGTCATTTCAATGAGAATTTAATGTCTAGAAGCACTTTGGAGTGGGGGGAATGCTCTCAATTCCACATTCTTGAGTGAATCACTATCTGAATCTTTATTTTGTGCTGGCCTTGATAAAATAAATTGTCCTATATAACCTGGGTGAAGCAGGTAGATGATGTTGAGTCACCCATCTATTATTCTGGCAATTATCTTCCAGTTCCCATTCTGTATGGAAATATAAAAACGACATCACGTGAAGTTCTTATCTTTTGGCAGACAATTCTTCCATCGCCAAACATACCTCAAACTGTCAAGCAATAACCCACTGAGTAGATCTTACATTTTCTAGACTGTATATATATTTAGTAACAAAGTCATCAATCCCCCAAAAAATGCACACACAAAACCCCCTAGTCGAAGAGACCATTATAACAACTCCAGAGTCCTAAAATAAGCCTTAAACAGTATTAACGTACATAACATTTGCTTTTTCACACCTTCAGGAGATCTTTAGCATTTGCAAAAAGTACAAAAAAACAAGCACGTTTCAAATAAATCTACTGAGAAAACTCTAAAGATAGCAGTAACTGCTTAAAACCTAGATGGACATTATTTTTAAAATGTATTTGTCAAATATCACACTTTTATACAATGCCTTTCATAAACACTTCCCCTTCAATGACTCACAAACAACTAGACATTTTGTACATAAATAAAAGTGACAGTGTGACACCTGTGAACAATTAACACAATCATGTAGCTCCTTCTCAGTTTCATATGTGTTATAGTTTTTGGGGGCTTCTATAAAGCAGGGTCAGCTACGGAAGTTTTTCTCTTCCTAGTTTCAGTGAGGCTGCTGCCAGAAAAAGTGCTTGAGGAAATTCTGGGGAATATGCGCTGTAGAGCACTTTGGGTAAGGCAAGGCTATGATAACAATAATATAGTTGGTAAAAATAAATAGTTTTCAGTTTTACCAAAGACAACTGCCAAGCAGATGAGCGGTATCTGCACTGGATATTTAATGATCTCTATGCCATTTCATGCCATTTAGTCAAAGCACATTATATCAATACTCAAGAAAATCATATAGTTCACCATACAGAAGAACCTCCAGTTAATATGGTCAGAGATTTTATGGAAATGGAAAGCCCTGTGTTCTTAAAATACACTTTTAACTGCCTATTGATTCCATAATTGAGTCAAAGTACATTATAAATGCTTTGCATATCAGCTGGAAAGTCATGTGTATAGAGGTGTTCTAATGAGCCCTGTACACATGACTTTCCATAGGAAAATATGCAGAGCATTGCAAATATATACCTTTCATTTCTGTGGTCTACTTAAGTGGATAGCAGGGTACAAAGCAAAAAAAAAAATATGCATGATGCACCATTTTTAGTACTTTGCACTTTACCTTCCAACATATAAACGAGTCCTTATTTCTTTCATCAGCTATGCCTCCAGCCAAGGTGCATTGAGATAGAGGACAGATTATAGGGCTAAAATAATAAAAGGTGCAACATTTACTATAGGGCTAATGAACTATAGCAGCTAATCGGGGTGCAGTAACTGGTCACCTGTTTGAAAGGAAATAGTTGATTGGGTCCTATGGATTATTAAACCTGGCCACCTATTTTTTTTTTTTTCTTTTACTACACTCTAATACAACCTGTGGCCCAGGATGAATATGAATGCTGTCCAGCTTGAAGGAGAGAGAAAAAGAAGAGAAGGGAAAAAATAAATAAATTAAGAAATAAATGTATGGAAATACAGAGAAAACGAGAGTGAAATAACACTTTGTGCTCTCTAAGTCCAGACACATTAACCACCTCAGTCTGTCGTCTTATTAGGAACAGGCTTACTATGCCAGGTTGTAACAATGTGGTGACCTATGGAGTGGGGGGACTCTGCCCATTGCCCAGTTAGTAATAATAATATAATAATAAGTCCAGGTGTCCCATATTCCAATGTATAGTTCCATGTGGTTATCCAATTGGTATTGTAGTTCTTTTCTGCTTATTTTCTTTAATTTTACAAATCAAAAGTGTTTGTGTATTTTATGTGTGGCCCCAAACAATTTTTCTTTTTCCAATGTGGCCCAGAGAAGCCAAAAGTTTGGACACCCCTGCTCTAATACAATCTTTCACAACCGAAACTAGAAAGAAGAAAAGTAGCTGAGGATTAAAATTAGACCATTATTTATAAAAGCTGAAAACAAAACTCAAATACAGTGCAGGCGATATTCAAGTGGGTCAGGGTCACTTTAAAGGCTTGGATGTTCAGACTAGACAGTTATTGCCTAAAAGTAGTGTATGACGATGTTTTCTGGAATAAATAGTGCATGTTGATGACATTTTAAGTGACAGTAATAATAATATTAATAAACATAATAAAGAATATTTGGTCCTTGTACAAAGCAAGGCTGTCCAAGTAGAGACTTGTTGGACTGGTGCAACCCTCCAATGGAAAAGTATGGCTCCAGCTTGCCCTAGTGTACAATATATTTCAAATGCAACCACCAAAAATGCCCTTGACCTTGTACCCTGCTGCTGGCCTGACTTTGCCTCTGACTTACTTTTTCATTCTTCTAGTTTCAGATCTTGAACAGCTGCACAGTTCGATAAATGAAGGGGGATGTCAACAGAGAGGTTGTGATTGTCAACTGTATTTATTGTAGGTAGCTATGGCAGGAAGCAGTTGTAGCAACAACCCACAAAGATGGTGGAGACGTAAGCAGATAATGGCAAATTCACTTTTGATGAGCTGTTCAGAATAACAGGACCCCAAATATAACCAGAACTTAACTGCAGTATGTGGTGGCAATTTCTCTGACCACATCCCAGAAGGCAGGGCAGAGATACAAAACTATTCAAGCCTAAAGAGTTACATATAAAAATATGGGGCTGCTCTTATAAAGGGCAAGAATTACAACTATTACCCAAAGTAAGTACTTCTTCAGAAGACTGGTATTTAACAGATATTTATTTTCTTGCATTATTTCCCAGGTTTTCTCTCATCTAAAACACATGGGAGCCAAGAGATGCCAAGATCAAATCTTTCTAATGGGGCACACCAGCATTGCTTTTATGGAAACATTCTGGATTTCACTGGACTTGAAAAGCCTTGAGCTGGGTTAGTAAACCTATTGAGTAGAAGTCTACATGTGTTTAGGTATGATCTCATAAAAAAAATGTATGCAAGAAATAATATATGTGACAAATGAATACTCTGGCAAAAAAATAGGCATTGTTCTGTGATTTCTTACATGTGACACAAATCAAGAGAAAAATAGAAATTTTGAATTTTGATCAGCCCTTAATTTCCAAGATAAGAGGAGTCTAGATAACTGCACCCCTGAACATTTAGGTTTTTTTTTTTTACTAAAAAACATTTTCTCACTTTATTATAAAATTTTGAGCAAACTCCTGTAACGCCCACTTGGCCAACCCCCCTGGTGCCAAGGTCGTACCTGCTTACCAACTCGAATCCTGAGTCCCCTTTGCAAGGTAAAAGGGTACTGGGAATGCTTCTCTGGCAGTGCCTCCTCCTAATGGGATCTGGGAATACACCTGCGGTGGCCCCATTAGGACAAAAATTAAACACACGCTTTATTATATAACAAATATAACTTTTATGCAAATTTAAAGGGGAAGTAAAACTTTACATTCTCATTTATAAAAATGACCACTACCCTAGGAACCTGTAGCAGTCCAGTCCTGGTAATTCCCTGGCAGGAAAAGTCCCCTACTTTTCAATTTTGGCAGCCCAAGAGTCTCAATGCCTTGTCCCCAAAAGAGTACCAGTCCTAGGTAGCGCCACCTGCCTATACTTTCCCGCTGGAAAGTGCTTGCTCCCACGTGGCAGGCACACAAACAGCCTGTTTCTCCAAACAGGAGATCGCTGGATCCTCATCCTTTCCTACCCCTTCCCTCAGGTAACACTCACCCCAAAGGAGTCACACAGACGGGCAGTCTCACACAGAGCTGACAGGCAACCACGGCGATGAAATCTTTATAGGCTCCAGACTCTCCCAGTCGAGCACATCACTTGCTTGATACTTTTGCTAAACTGTAGCTCCCAGTACTGTCTATAGCACGAGCCTTTAAAGTCCAGTGTCTGGCATCCATCTTCCGAAACATCAGGGTCTAGTTATCCCTGAGCCCACACAGGTCCATATCCTGAGGTCTGCCACTGCAGCACCCCAGCTGACGATCACTCCATCCTGCATCCTAATCAAGATCAAAATGGAAACGTGAGCACATGGCAATCTCCTTTTATATTGGTGCACAGTGACACCTTGTGGCTTCCTTCAGGATCAGCCATGCTGCACCAATCCAAGTGCTCTTCCCCAGGAAACTCTAGAAAAAACCCACTCTCAGCCATGAGGCGCCAAACGAAGGGAAAATTAACCCTTGGGGTCCCTACACTCCAAAACCAGAATCCCCTTAGTTTACCATTAATTATTCTCGAAAAAAAATCAGTGCAACAAATAGTTGTAAAGCGCTCAAATTACGCAACTTTTTCTAATTTGTCAAGTTTTTGAGCGAAAACAAGTATCAAGCACCACAAAACACCTGAAAACCATGAAGGCAAAAAACTTCTTCAAATGGTTAAAGGAACCTCTGCCATTGACTTTTACATGAATTCGACAGGTTATAGCTGGAGTATTTCGGATTCCGACTTTTTGCTGGTTTGGGACAATAAATTTAAAAAAACCCATAAAACAATAAACATTCAGGTGCAATTTTATTTACAAATATCTTTAAAACCATTAAACATTTTTAATGTGTATATTAGAGTGTTTATTTAGAATTACATTTTCTTTCATTATGCACTAAAGTTTTTGGATAAAGATTGTATCAAACATCAGTAAAAAGAATAACTGGTACCAGTGAATAGACCAGTGAGCCCCTTTCTGCACTTGTCTACTTGATACCCAGAGATTGTTTTTATTTATTAAAATAAAAGGGAGGTTGAGCAACCCTGGTAGCATTGAAAGTGCATTCATAGAACCCTGTGTGCTGGAAGAAATGTCTTTCAACAGATTTCCAAGTGCATAGTTAGGGCACTGACTCACAGACAACAGTGGTTTGTCAGAATGGAAAATGAACAGGAAAAGACCTTATTATAAAGATAACTTATTGAAGGAGAACTAAACCGAAAATTAATATGGCTGGAAATGCCATATTTTATATACTGAACTTATTACACCATCCAAAAGGTTTAGCATCTCTATTGTAGCAATTATGTAAAAATGTATTTTTTTTTTCAAAATGAAGCTACAAAGAGGCAGTGGGTATAGTATGGCAGCTCTCACTCATATTCCTAAATACTTTGATTGTAGAACCCCAATGTGAAATAAGATCCATTTTAAACATATAAAAAAGGGGGATTGTTTGATGCACGTGGACCTAAAGTTTTTTTCAGTAATTCATTGCTTGTAATTGAAAACATTGCCAAGCCACCATGTCACATTTAAGTAAACCCCATAAGGTATTTGTCTCTAGTCATATATTTCATTGAGTGGCACCTTCATGTTTGACTGGGTTTCCTGGGAAAAGTCCTTAACCTAAACATTGGTTAAGGTGGCCAAACACGGAGAGATCCGCTCGTTTGGCGATGTCGCCAAACGAGTGGATCTCTCTCCGATATGCCCACCTTGAGGTGGCCAATATCGGGCTGATCCGATCGTGGGCCCTAGGGCCCAACGATCGGATCCTAACGAATAGTAATAGGCGGTCGGATCGCGGGACCGCATCAACGAATATATGCGGCCGCGATCCAACGGGATTTTTCGTCCCATCCGATCGAGATCTGGTCGACTTTCGGGAAGCCCGTCGGGGGGCCCCATACACGGGCCAATAAGCTGCCGACATAGTCTGTCGGCAGCTTTTATCGGCCAGTATATGGCCACCTTTACTAAGGCTGGTCCTTGCATGCTGCAGATTTTTCGGGGGAGATCACCAACACCTATTTTTCAAGGAATAACACCACAATTAAATTCACAGGAGTAACTACAATCACATGGATGTAAGGCTTGTCTTACTGCAGAAAATTCAGCTAAAATACAAAAATATAAGGGGGTTATGGGACCACTCTAAGACCAATTAGAGTATTAGTCTAATGAATGTGCTACTGATCTGGTTAAAATATCTTGAGACATATTCCAGCAATACTTGTAACAAGGGGAAAACTTGCCTTTAATGAGTGGATCTGCAAAAAAATATGCTTGTAGGTAAACAAATGTCACAGATTAGTGTTTATCTTTTCTTCAATGCATAGGGTTACTGTATCACCTCCTATACAGAGCAGTCTTTGGCAGTTTATCTTTCTACCCTTCCCTTGTTATGTTCCCCTACTTTCCTTTACAGAGCAGTAACAAAGTTGCAGGTTGCTGGGTCGACTCATGAGGGTGTGGGGCCAGAACTAAGGGGTAGGCAGCACGTCTAGGACGCAGTGGTGGGGGCAGGCATTAGGACCCTGTGCATCCCATGAGTGGGCAGAAGAAGGACGGCAGGAGGCTTGCCTTGGGCGTCAGAAGTTTTTGGCCCAACCTATTGAGCATCACTGGGTTAAGCACACACCTTTGTGCATCCCCTTATCTTGTGTAGCGTTAGTCCTGAAAATAATACAAGCTGCAGTCCATACTGTAACTACTCACTATAAAAAAAAAACTTAATTTTTGCTAACACTGTGCTGCATGGGCTGCAAGCAGTCAAGATTGTGGGATAATTTACCTAGTAAAACTGCATACTTACCTCCTTCCTGTTTGCATATATTGTATAATTCATTGATTGCTATTTGCTTTATGTATGCATTGTTCTACTGTACAGTTCTGCATGCATAAATAAATACAGTAGAACCCCCATTTTAAATTTTTTAAGGGAACCAGAAAACAATTACGTAAAAATCCAGGAAAATGCAAAATTAGGGAAATGTATTATGCATAATATATAGGTGGAAACACAAAACAACAATGGAAAATGAGGGAAAATTTAAATCAGGGGATGTAAAATAGTGGTTATACTGTATACGGATAAACGTACTTATGATATGTGTTCCCGTTAAAACTGTTGAATGCAAACCCCTAAACCCACGCTAAGGGGCACATTTACTATTGGTCGAATATTGAGGGTTAATTAACCCTCGATATTCGACTATCGAAGTTAAATCCTTCGACTTCGAATATCAAAGTCGAAGGATTTATTGCAATTCGAATGAATCGAACGATTCAAAGGATTTTAATTCATCGATCTAACGATTTTCCTTCGATCATAAATTGCCTAGAAAGCCTATGGGGACCTTCCCCATAAGCTAACGTTGGTGCTCGGTAGGTTTTAGGTGGCGAAGTAGGTGGTCAAAGTATTTTTTAAAGAGACAGTACTTCGACTATCGAATGGTCGAATATTCGAACGATTTTTAGTTTGAATCATTCGATTCTAAGTCATAGTCGAAGTAGCCAATTCGATGGTCGAAGTAGCCAAAAAAAACTTTGAAATTCAAAGTTTTTTTCATTCGAATCCTTCACTCGAGCTTAGTAAATGTGCCCCTAATTGTGGCTTCTCCTAGTCTGTATTATGTGTTTACATGTAAAAAATGAAACTGTCTGGCCTGACATAGTCTTTGCACACAGCTTTATTAAATACATTTCTCTAATTGATTCTGAAAACAGCATTGGTCATCTGGACAGCCTGGAATGAAAATGAAATGATCACTTGCCAGGATAATAATATGTTTACACTGAAGCATATGGAGCTGCTGAGTAGCCTAGCCATCATTGCAGTGAATAAGCAATCAAATTTTATATGCTTCATTATTATTTGTTCTGCAGTAACTATTATCTTCTTCCAGCATGCTAATTCGTTAATTTCATCTTTCATTTTTAATCAACAGACTACACTGTGCAATAGCCTTTTGGAATTTACTTGACAAGCATATTATATCTGCTCACACTAGATTTATTTGCCTTGTATACATCTTGGTACTGAAACGCTTTTGCTGCATTAATGAAATCACTTTGACAGACTGCAGTGGACATAAGTTCTTTTGCTTACACAAGCAACTGTCACGTACAATAGTCAACGTTTGGCAAGAGGAAAGTCACACTTTCAGGTAAACAACTGTCAGGGGCATAAATTCAGGGGCCCTGTAAAATACATTTCTGTCCCTCCTCTGTGTTTTTGTGCAGGGGGAAGGTCAAGGTTTACCCACTATGGGAGCAAAATCCTGTACTTTAAAGGGATACTGTCATGGGAAAACATTTTTTTTCAAAATGAATCAGTTAATAGTGCTGCTCCAGCAGAATTCTGCACTGAAATCCATTTCTCAAAGAGCAAACAGATTTTTTTATATTCAATTTTGAAATTTGACATGCGGCTAGACATATTGTCAATTTCCCAGCTGCCCTAAGTCATGTGACTTGTGCTCTGATAAACTTCAATCATTCTTTCTCTCCTAAAGTGCAGGCACAAGTCACATGACCAGGGGCAGCTGAGAAATTGACAAAATGTCTAGCCCCATGTCAGATTTCAAAATTGAATATAAAAAAATCTGTTTGCTCTTTTGAGAAATGGATTTCAGTGCAGAATTCTGCTGGAGCAGTACTATTAACTGATTCATTTTGAAAAAATTTTTTTCCCATGACAGTATCCCTTTAATATTTTGAGGAGTAACTTTTATTGTCAGTATCACATAAAGGTTGACAGCCCTGAACCCTCCAGGTCAACAGTGTTCATTAGTAAAAATGTTGTTGTACTTATAAATGTGTATGTCTCTAATGATTATAAATCAATTATAAATATAAGTCCAATGGCTATATTACATAGACAAACCACTGCAACTTAATTGTGATTGGTTTTTAATGTAGTTGTTCTGTATGTAGATAAACCGCACCTCCCACCTTTCCAATGGTATTCCTGCCCCTGTTGTGCAGAACTCTAGAGACGGTCGGCACACGTCAATACAATGTAGAGAATTTAAGAGAGAATAGCACACACACCATGTTTGTTGCAGGTGGGGAGCTTACCCCTTTTATTGTGACCACCTGTGCATCAAGTTTCGGGGGGGTTAACCTTCTCTTCATCAGGATACAAACACTTGTGCTACCAACATATTTGAAACATATGGGATACACAGAATCCCACCCAATTACCCACTATACACAGGAGTTCAGTGCATTCCAAAGTGAGGCTTGACAGACATAATCCATGCATTGGTATTAAAAGTCAAATTTCACATCCAAATGAACCATGTTTCCATATTGTCCCTTCAAACCAACTTGGTTAAATCATATTTATCTGTGAAAAAGAAACAGAGTGTAAGTGACACAATAAAATGTTTATTCACAAAAAGCAAGTTAAGCTAAAATTTTCATTTAAGCCAACCTTTTTCACAGATAATCTCTGCCAGTGGGAATTATGAAAGATAGAGATAATTCTTAACATCCCGCTGGTTGTAGTGTTGGGAGAAAAATAACCAAAGATGTCCATAAGGCCCCTTCCCTGTTTAACACAGGCTTTAGTGATGGAGGTAAAATATACTTTTTCCCCCAGACCCTGGACAGGCTGACTATCTAAATAATAAGTAATAAAACACATACTGATAGCGGTCAGGGGTGTAACCTAATGTCCCCTAACTGACTAAACTCAAATATGCTACCCCCATCAAGTGCACAACTGATTCCTTGGCACACATCCAGCCCCTTGCACACATACCACTATGTACAGTAGTGTAAGTCCTTTCATATAGTCCCCTCTGCAAAACAAGATTTTATGGTGGCAGGGTCTGCAGTATGCAAGTTACACCACATATTGACACGGGTGCGGAGCAGGGGAAAGAAGCTTAATGTATCCTTACCAGTACTCCCCTTCCTGCAATATGGGTCACCTGTTGTTACCCTACTGATAATGAATATGTGAGATTCCCTTTGCAAAGAAGTAAAAAGAATATTATTTATAACACGTTTTTATAAACATGAGCAGGTGTATAAAACAATGCCATCTACAACATTTAAAATATTAAAGGAAAACTATACCCCCAAACAATGTAGGTCTCTATAAAAAGATATTGCATAAAACAGCTCATTTGTAAAACCCTGCTTTGTGTAAACAAACCATTTTCATAATAATATACTTTTCTAGTAGAATGTGCCATTGAATAATGCTATTACATTTTAAAAAATAAAGGCCGCCCCCTGGGATCATACGATTCACTGTGCACACAAACAAATCAAACAAACTATACTTATTAAGTCACATGAGCCAATTAACAGACAGAGTTGTGTCTTTTGCTTCAACACTTCTTCCTGTTACAGTTAGAGCTGCAGTATTTCTGGTCAGGTGATCTCTGAGGCAGCACACAGACTATCACGAAATGGGGGTTCAAGGCAAGAGATGTAAAAGGGCAATATTTACTGAAATATATATTCCAGTTTGGTAATATTCTTTAATATGCCACTTAATATGATATAAACTATCTTTTGTTTAAGTATTCATTTTGGGGGTATAATTTTCCTTTAACTGAAAAGTTTCCCTTTAAATGGAGTTTTTCCTTCCCTTCCTTCCTGCAGCATGATTGGAAACACATGCGCACACACACATCAATTAGCTGCAGAAATCAGGGAATGTATATAATAAGGTATGAAAGCTAATCTAATAGGCATTACGATATTCCCAGAATACTTTCAAAGCAAACGTATCAAATCCGCCATAGAATAGAATTTCACAGTATACTTTACATATGTTCATTTTCCTTATAAGGGAAATATTAGCCATTATTGCAAATTCCTTGCGAATAAATATTTCAGTCATCTGTCGAAGGCACATATGTCTGCACTGAACTGCTACTCAATTCACTCCTCGCCATATCAGATTTCAGTTTATAAACTCTCAGAAAATGTAGATTCCATCGAACATTTGTTAGGTCTTTCTGAACAACGATATAAACATGTATCCAATTTAAGTAATTAGACATAGATCAAATGCCAGAAAATACATCAATAGTTTACATTCCAAGTTGCAAGGATAGAGTATTATTACAAAGTTTTATTTAGTTCTGGCAGACTCCAGGTTTATTTTTCAAAGAGAAATGTTAATACAAATTTTAAAATGCCCCCAATGAATGCAAAATGAGGGACGGCTGATTTGGTTAATTAATAATCTGAAGTGGCCATAAGTTCATACATAATGATCTTTGCACTTGTATTCAATTTAAAAATCTTTAAGCTGTTTTAAAGTTTAGCAAATTTGAACGTGAGATATACAGTAAAGAACTCTGTTCCGCTTATTTTTTGCACTTTTTCTACCAAACAAATCTCAAATAGTAGGATAATATCATTAATATTATATTATTAATCAATAAAGGGAAAGCTGCAACTGAAGGTATGTTTAATATGATACATGAGCCAACCACATACTGATAACACCCCACACACAAACAATACCCCTCTGGGTAATAGTATGTGGGCAACCGCCTTCCAGCATCTCGTTCCAATGCCTATTGCCAAATAATTAGGTACTTTCTATTTTTAATATTATTTTATTTTAAAGTTAACCGTCAATCCATTTAATTCAGAATGGGTGCAATTACTTTGAGAAAGACAAATTAGGACAGCAAATGTCATACACCCCCAAGATAATCTTCCCTTTTCCAAAGCATCTTGTTAGCTCATTTCCTCACCTCTCATATCTTCTCAACAAAACATCTTCTCTTTTACATTCATCAAAGGGTACCTCCACTGCTCACCAGCCTTGTTTTTAGGTCCAGCGTCATCACAAGCTCCTAACTGCACCCCAGCTTGCGGAAGTGATGTCACAATTATGTCATACACATAATTGTGTGTGATGTCACTTTCTCTATGTGTGATGTAATTTCCATCACAAAGTGCCTGGTGACCGCTCCCCCCTTAACTCCGCTGATAGTCTTTGACAATGGCTGGGGAGATTTTTGTTTACTTTTTCTTAAAATGTTTTCCAAAACATGTCTGTTAATAGTGCTAATCCAGCAAAATTCTGCACTGAAATCCATTTCTCAAAAGAGCAAACAGATTTTTTTATATTCAATTTTGAAATCTGACATGGGGCTAGACATTTAGTCAGTTTCCCAGCTGCCCCAGTCTTTAGTCATGTGACTTGTGCCTGTTCTTTAGGATGGAATTACTTTCTGGCAGGCTATTTCTTCTACTTAATGTAACTGAATCAGTCTCAGTGAGACTTGGCTTTTACTATTAAGTGTTGTTCTTAGATCTTCCAGGGAGCTGTTATCTTGTGTTAGGGAGCTGCTATCTCGTTACCTTCCCATTGTTCTGTTGTTAGGCTGCTGGGGGGGGGGGAGAGAGGAGTGATATCACTCCTACTTGCAGTACAGCAGTAAAGAGTGATTGAAGTTTATCAGAGCACAAGTCACATGATTGGAGGCATCTGGGAAATAGAAAATATGTCTAGCCCCATGTCAGATTTTAAAATTGAATATAACAAAATCTGTTTGCTCTTTTGAGAAATGGATTTCAGTGCAGAATTCTGCTGGAGCAGCATTATTAAAGGGGAAGGAAACCTCGTCGGCGCTAACCCCCCTCCCCCTCCCGTGTATTGCCCCCCCCTCCCTCCTGGCCTACTCCTCCCGCTGGGCAAATGCCCCTAACTTGTTACTTACCCTTCTGCGCAGGTCCAGTCCAGGAGTTCACAGACGACATCTTCTTCCACGCGATCTTCTTCCTCCTTTGACCGGCGTTTTGGCGCATGCGCAGTAGGATCGTTTCGCCGGTACGGATCTACTGCGCATGCGCCAAAAGTCACGCGCATGCGCAGTAGATCGTACCGGCGAAACGATCCTACTGCGCATGCGCCGGTCAAAGGAGGAAGAAGATCGCGTGGAAGAAGATGTCGTCTGTGAACTCCCTGGACTGGACCTGCGCAGAAGGGTAAGTAACAAGTTAGGGGCATTTGCCCAGCTGGAGGGGTAGGCCAGGGGGGACATTACACGGGAGGGGGGGAGGGGGGTTAGCGCCGACGAGGTTTCCTTCCCCTTTAACTGATGCATTTTGAAAAAAACATGTTTTTCCATGACAGTATCCCTTTAAAAAAAACTATGCCTGCTCATGGGATCTATGAATGTCTGGTTTGACCTGCACTTCTCACCTCTTGGCTTTCTACTTAGCTACTCGGCTTTTCTACTAGGTCTGTTCTATGCCCATACAGTATTCAGCATAAATAAACCACCCTGGTCATTTATCCCACTCGGGGGTCAGGGGGAGTCACAATCCAGAGATGCCCTAGTATCTGCCATTCTGATTAGAATTATTGGCAGCATTCTGGAAATCATCTTAGCAATGCAAGATATTTTTAAAGGTTTCTGGACAACTTTGCATTAACAGTTAAATAGTGGTATGGGATCTGTTATCCAGAATGCCCGGGACCTGGGGTTTTCCAGATAACAGATATTTCTGTAATTTGGATCTTCATACCTTTAGTCTACAAAAAAAATCATGTAAACCTTAAATAAACTCAATAGGCTGATTTTGCTTCCAATAAGGATTAATTATATCTTACACAAGGGGGGTTGTGGGAGCACCCGCATTGCTAAGTAAAAATATATAGAAGTATAAGGGAAGTGCTACTGGCATATCCAAATGGGTCAGTGCACATTCCCTGGGCCCCTGTCTAAGTAATTCAGTAGATATGCAAATGCATGTGTTAACAAAGACAGGGGTTTTTAGTTACAAAGTTATGATCATAAAGTTGAAAAGCCACCATACCACGTCAAGGTAAACCCCATATGGCGGTCCCTAACTTGTTTACCTACCAGTCATAGTATTGAGGATCCTGTGTCTCTCTGCATAATAGCAATAGTAAAGTAAAAAGTAAAAGTCTGCTGAACCTTGGATTTAGCCCTCCAGAAACCAAGGTTCAGCAGACTTTTACTTTTTACTTTACTATTGCTATTATGCAGAGAGACACAGGATCCTCAATACTATGACTGGTAGGTAAACAAGTTAGGGACCGCCATATGGGGTTTACCTTGACGTGGTATGGTGGCTTTTCAACTTTATGATCATAACTTTGCAACTAAAAACCCCTGTCTTTGTTAACACATGCATTTGCATATCTACTGAATTACTTAGACAGGGGCCCAGGGAATGTGCACTGACCCATTTGGATATGCCAGTAGCACTTCCCTTATACTTCTATATATTTTTACTTAGCAATGCGGGTGCTCCCACAACCCCCCTTGTGTATTTAATTATATCTTAGTTTGGATCAAGTACAAGCTACTGTTTTCCTAAAACAGATAAAAAGGAAATCATTTTTAAAATTTTGGATTATTTGGATAAAATTGAGTCTATGGGAGACAGACTTTCCATAATGCAGAGCTTTCTGGATAACGGATTTCCGGATAACGGACCACATACCTGTAATACATTTAAATGAAAAGTGTGAGAAGTTTGTTCATAGTGGTTATTTCTATGGCTTCTTTGAAAGCAGGGCAGTAAATACATTTGCACTGGGGCCCAGACCAGAAATGGGAACCTTTGGCTAGAAAAAGCCAAATGTAAACTTCTAACAAGACATACGAAGATATCCATTAAGAAGTAAAGAATATTTTACCATCTATATTAAGGGAATCCAGACAGTAGGTCCTCAGGCATTGTTGAACTGAAGCATAATAACCATAGGTTGCTTTTACAGAGGAGCTATAGGTGCCCAATAAATATATAAGGTTTCCCAAATGAACCCACACCAAGTCTTCTGCATTTCCCTTGCCACTATAAAGCTGACCCTGCTTGTTCTTTGCTGTGCATTACAGAATTGAAACAGGCCCAATAACTGTTAGACTGGATCTTTTCTTCTAAAATATTACAGTCTAATAAGCAAATGACAGCAGCCAAGGCTAATTTGTACAGGGAGCATGGCTCAAACTTCAAATACTTATTTCACTGAGAACTAAAGCAATAAACCTAATGACCATACAGAGCTAATCGGTTTTCTTAGCAAAGCAAAATGTACATAAACTACTTATGTTATTTACTTGCACTGCATTTGAATTGCAAGAGGAATGTCAACTGATGAACAGAAAGAGCCAGATGTCAGACCCATTACATCTTTTATGCTCCGCATACAATATATTGTTCAGAATGAACACATCAGGTATCAAAACCAGATACAACTAAGAACAAATAAGCATATCATATTAGAGCAAGGCAGAAAATAAGTATGTTTTTTGGTTTAATAAAAAATATTTTATATGGTACTTCATTGTAAAATATACTGGCACCCAGGCACTTGCTTTCTAAACGGAGTGCAAACTTTTGGCTGTTATATACTGTATATATTTTTATATACACATGTATATTATAATATCTAAAATCAATACAAATATTAAGATCCCACGCTGGCACAGCACCACAATTTTAAAAACAAATGGGTGCTGCACAATGAGAGTTTGCAAAATCCATAAGAGGAAATATCTGGGCTGGGAGAAACCATACAGTTATTACAGGTGCTGCACCCTGCACAGCCATCATGGTGCCAGCATCAGAGAACAGGACTGCAATAAACAAACAGCATAAAAGTTTTATAAAAGACAAGATCAGAGGAAAAATGGAACAAGATAAAAACACAAGGATTGACATAAGCTACAGGAAGGGCAGAAAGAACAAACAAAGATAAAAAGACTATGACTAGAGATTGGACTGGACCCAAGAGAAACAAATCAGAACTGTGCAGGGAAACGAGGATAAAAAGAATTATCTTATAGTAATGTTTATAAAGGAAAGTGGTGGTTCTAAGTAATCAGTGAAACATTGTGTACCAATCAGGGCTTAAGTAGGCAAAGCAAGAAAGCATTACTTCCTGGCACATAACACACATGCACCTGCATGTAAACATAGGCAATAAGAACTGAAGGAAACTAACGTTTTAGTAAAGTAAGTTTTTAGTAAAGTACAGAGGTAGAAAGTTAAAATAATATTTATATCAGAAAAAATATGTAGCGATTCGGGCTGGACACAACCAAATATTTTAATAGGGTTACGGAATCTGCACCAAAGCCTTGTGAATTCTGGAAAAACGTAGAATTCAGGAAAGAAAATAGCAGTTTCCTGCATAGAACTGGGGCAAAAAATGCCGTCAATTCCTGGAAACCATCAGATTTGAGTGCTACTGTAATCACATTTCATAAGCTGCTGTCAAATTGGAATATATGATTTCTCAATGGCTTCTTCAGTGCAAGTTTACAAATAAGTAAATACTGTAAAAATAATGTCTTCACATATAGTATTCAAAATAACTATCCTATATTTCATTTCTTCAGAATGTGTGCGTAGCCTCATTTAAGAGAACGGATGCAATTCTGTGATGCTTGAGTGGCCTCCTTGCTCATATATGTACTGTGTGTGTGTGTGTGTATATATATATATATATATATATATATATAATATATATATATATATATATATATATATATATATATATATATATATATATATAATATCAAATAGAGTGCTCCCACAACCCCCCTGTTTTGATATTGTATATTTAGCCAGGAGCTGTGGCATAGCTTCAGTGGTTGTAGCACCCCATAACCCCCCCTTTAAACTAGTGGTGTTCCTATGCTTTTAAAATTGGGCGTTTGTTGGGAATATCTCTCCTTTAAAAGCCTGATTGCTGGCTGGGAGGATTTAGCCCTCAGTGAAAAAACAGCGTTAAACGGACATTGATTACAGGTAATGCTAAAATGCACATAAAATATAAAACAAGTTAGGGACCGCCATTCGGGGTTTACCTTGACGTGGTATGGTGGCTTATCAATTTTATGATCATAACTTTGTAACAAAATAACCCCTGTTTTGGGTACATATGCAATAGCATTTATTATACTTATATATATACTTTAAAGCCTTTAGAGTGCTCCCACAACCCCCCTGTTTTGATATTATATATATATATATATATATATATATATATATATATAAATACAGGTATATATATATATATATATATATATATATAATACACAAAAGCCATGAATATCTTGTAAATGATATCCTTATAAATGGTGAGTTCTGATGTCATCAGTTATAAACGGTGAGTTCTGATGTCATTTCTGTCACATGACTCACTTGTGTATTATAATAAATAAAGTACCCCCAGTTGCAAAATATGAGGATATTAGAAGTAACCTCGGAGTTCCATGACCTGTATAAAAGCACTCGGCCTTCGGCCATGGTCATGAAACTCCTCGGTAACTTAAAATATCCTTATATTTTACAATAGGGGGTACTTTATTCACTATATATACTATTTTACTGATCTATTGAGAGAGAAAGAGTGTATGAAAACTGCATTATATCTTATGTCTGTGAAATGGTTGCCACCTGTCAGGATTTGAACCGGTTTCCTCGGTTTTCAGAAGGGCTGCCCGGCTCAAGACAGTCTGCCCGGTTTTCCAAACAAGGAAAACCAGGCAGGATTTCCCTTGATTGACATAGTGATCAGCCAATCGCTGACCCTAATGGTAACCTTTTCATTGTTCCTCTTCACTTCCTGCTGCTCCAATCATGCATTCTTTCCACCATTCTTTCTAGAAATTCTTCACCAGTATTGGTCTGATAACCTGAAATCGACCCATACTGTTTAAACTAATCTGTGAATGTATGGCCAGCTTTAGTTTCAAAAGACTTTGCTCAATAAACAGAACATATTTTTGTGAAACTGTGGCCTCTGGGGGCACTGTTTCTTTGGCATTAAAGCACCTTAACTCTAATAGACTATCATTTAAATAATAAACAGAACACAGAAGACTAACTAAGCGTTTCATGTCAGAAGCAAGCAGTAAATATATTATTAGCAGTCATACCATGTAACATATTGTATACGTTTTTCCCTTTCTGCCAGTGCTGAGCGATTGGTAAAACTATCTGCAACAGGGATTGAGGAGAAAAAGAAACGCTGCATATCATTAGCTTTTGAAAAGAATGAAGAAATGTGCTGAGACAAAAGCTGATTCATGAATTATGCAGAAGAGCAATGCAATGTTAGTGGGGTATGTAGGCTGCCCACATTCTCAAGCTCTATCGTACAGGAAATTCATTAGGGAACCAACTGTGGTGCATACCATTGCTCTGCAGAACACTAACATCTCTGTATTATTGTTAATGCTTGAGAATAGCTGACAGTCAGTCTCACTAATTGCCAATTGGTTTCTAAAAAAAACAAGGGAACTAATTGGCCCTGGATACAAACTATTTCTCCCCCATTGCAGCAACAGACTTCTGACTTGTTTGCTAGATAAAGTATTATTTAAAGCAGCAACCTTTTGAACCTGTGAGCAGCATTTAGAAGTAAAAGGAGCTGGGGAGCAACACAAGCATGAAAAATTTTCTTGGGGTGCAAAATAAGTGCTGTGATTGGCCATTTGGTAGCCCCTATGTGGATTGTCATCTACATTGATGCTTTGTTTGGCAGTGCACCAGATTTGTATACAACCAAAACTTGCCTCCAAGTCTGGAATTCAAAAATAAGCATCTGCTTTGAGGCCACTGGGAGCAACATCCAAGGGGTTGGAGAGCAACATGTTGCTCACGAGCCACTAGTTGGGGATCACGGATTTAAAGGAAACAACTTTTGAATCTCCTAGAAATTTCAGATTCACCATGAATGTTGGTTGGCAGTGCCAAATGATATCTTCTTCAACAACTTAAAAAATCCCTTTTGTGCTGCTACCTGTTCAGGTTTCCTTTGCATCAATTCAGGGCTAAAGATATATAAAACCAGTGGCGTAACTAGAGTGTGCTCAGTCCCCCTGCTAAAAAATCTTCAGAGGGGCCCAGCGCACTACAATCCCCATCTTCCCGCCCACTTCCTGCCCTGACTCCACCCACTCTCTGCTCGAACTACGCCTACTCCCCACCCGACCCCTCCCACTCTCTGCCCTGTGCTAAACTGTGAGAACTTTTTGTTACTGAATTGAATCTGGCCCATTGTTTGAAAAGTGACCCTAATAAAGGATGTTGTATAACCAGAACTGCAAAATCAGCATTAAATCAAACCCAAAGTGCCATTCTACCTCCTCTTTCACAGCTCTAGGTAGCCCTAAAATAGCCTCTCCCATGGTTTGGGGATGTCTGCAACAAGCATATTTTAAAGTAAAACCCCATAGAATACCCTCGGCTGCAATGAACTTTTCCTCTAAATATTTACTCAGAACTAGCAAATCTAGTCACGAAAATCAAGCTGGAACGAAAAACTATTGCACAAACTACGAGCTGTCAACATGTTGTACTAATCTAGCATTTAAACACCACGTGTAAGTCACAGCCCTGCCAATTCTTCCATTTTGGCTTCAGTTGTACTGATTTCCTGCAGTGTTTCCAAAATCCTATTAGAACTTTTAAGCAGCTACACAATGTCAGCAGCACACAGCATGAGAAGGGAGAAGCTTTGACAATATATAGGAGCCAATATGCTGGGAAATACAGACCCTTTAGTTAGTTGCAGAAATGTCCTTCTGGGAATGGGAATAAGAAGCAGAATGGAGCCCCTGCTCTGTGTAGGCCTGGAGCTTCAACCCAGACTGCAGGAATGGATCCCACACCTGGTGCACTGACTGAAGTCTATGAGATGACCTGAGCAGTTGCCATTGCCTGTACAGAGCAGTTGTCTGGGGTAAGAGTAATCCATAGTATGAGCAGAAACATATGATTTTCACACCATACTGAGGATTAAAAAAGGACAGTTCTTGTTTAGTGCATGGTATATGTTCTTTTAGGCATTAAGGAATTGAGTGGATGGAGACCCCAGTCTGCAGGCCCTTTAGGATGACATCTTTCATAGGTAAATACTTGCTTACAGTTTGGCTATACCCTGAATATAGTTAGGGGACTGTTAAAACGAAATGTTGGACCAGAACGAGAAGCATGAATGCCTCGGCTCTAAGTAAAAGTACAGGGACTAGTGCTGGTAATACAAAAGAAACAACATGATGTAATATAAGCAGGACTGCTGTTAGGGACCCAGTTGAAGCGGAGGGCCAAAGCTGCAGGACTAATCAACAATAGGGCTTTCAGCAGATCAGGATTGAATGGATCAGGAGCATATCCATGTTGTCATATGGGACCCCAAAATCCTTATACATTTGTATTTGCCTTTCCTCAAGGTAAAACTCATATTGTAACTACTCTTAACATTCTATATAGTTTGCGAGAAATGCATTGGAAGTCATAGAGATGTTTTTTGCTGTAATCCAAGATTTATTGATTATGCTGGTTTTGAGCTGCTAATTGCACATTACATGTTATGAGGTTTTTTTCCTGAAGGATAAGGGAAAACCCATTACTTAAGGGGTGGCAATATGTTAGGCCCCAGTAAATATAATCACTTAGGGGCAGTGTAAAAAAAAGTAACAGTGTCACACCACCTTGTTTATTATCTGTCTCTGTTGTCCCTCGGCAGATTCAGGGGCAGAATTATGAACTTTTGAAGTCCGTGTTCCTGCAAAACGATTGCAGAAAATGTGAAACAAAATGAAACAAATTGCTTAGGTTTGCTTGCATACTGGTTTTGAAAAAAAAATTAGATTGCAAGCTTTTTATTTGTGGTGAAACTCCACTGGTGTAAAAAAAACGACAACTTTTATTACTTCCCCTTCCTACAGATTTTATTACACTAGCCAAAGCATTCCCATTAGTAAAACATGGGTATCTACATAATAAAGATAAGAATGAAGATACTAAAGGGCACATTTACTAAGCTCGAGTGAAGAATTAGAATAAAAAATTTTTTGGCTACTTCGACCATTCAATAGTCGAAGTACTGTCTCTTTAAAAAAAACTTCGACCACCTACTTCACCACCTAAAATTTACCAAGCACCAATGTTAGCCTATGGGGAAGGTCCCCATAGGCTTTCCTAGCAATTTCTGATCGAAGGAAAATCGTTCAATCGATGGATTAAAATCCTTCGAATCATTAGATTTGAAGGATTTAATCGTTCGATCGAATTGCAGTAAATCCTTCGACTTCGATATTCGAAGTCAAAGGATTTAACTTCGATGGTCGAATATCGAGGGTTAATTAACCCTCGATATTCGACCAATAGTAAATGTGCCCCTAACATTTATACAACATTTCAAAAAAGAGATGTGAGGACCTCCAATAGTAAAGAAACAATCAGTTAAAAAAAATTGATATAATGTATTAGGATATGAAAAAACCTAACGCGTTTCGTGCCTGTTGGGGCACTTACTCATAGGCTGTTTAGGTTTTTTCATGTCCTAATAAATGTTTTCAATTTTTTAACTGATTGTTTCTTAACTTTTGGAGGTCCTCACATCTCTTTTTGAAATGTTGTTCTGAACTTGCACCCTGGGACTGGGGTGAACTGTCAGTAAAACCTCTTTAGGTTTATTTAATATTTGACTTTGAACTCATTCATTATTTATTCTTGAGTAGTACTGTATATATGTTTTTGTATGGCATTGGTACAAACCCTGCCACTACTAACGTTTATACTGCAATAAATAAGCATCTACAACCTGAAAATAAATACAACTCATTGTCTTAAGGAAGAAACACTTTCAAGAAAGAATTACTTTAGCTGATAATAAAGGCTGCAGCTGCAAAGACTTAAAGACCCACTCAGAGACAAGTGGAAATATTTGAAGATCAAATATATGAAACATTGCTAGTGATGCGCAAATCTGTCCCATCAAAAAATTCCGAAATGCACCACAGTCAAAATTCTTTTTAAGCGCAACAAATATTTACGCACGCGACAATTTTTCCTCACTTCAAATGCATTCAAGTCAATGGGCGTTTTACTTGTGGTGACTTTTTTGTCTCAGCGACTATTTTGTCTTGGCCACTTTTTTTTCTGAATGCATTAAAGTCAATAGGCCTCAAAATTCTTTTTACGCGCAACAATTTTTTACACACAATTTTTTCTCACTTCAAATGCATTAAAGTCAATGGCCATTTTTCTTATGGCAACTTTTTTGTCTTGGTGAAATTTTTACTCCCTAATTATTGCGGCAGTTTCGCAAAAAAAAAAGTGCAGAATTTCACAGCGAATCCATGTCTGGCGAAAAAAATTTGCTCATCACTAAACATTGCATATCTGCCAACAGTGGCATGAATGGGTTTTGCCTTCAATCGTAGATGCAATGAAGGCTGCTCTGTAAGGTCATCCGTATTCCTGATTTTATTGACAAAGTTCATTTCATAACAAATCCTCTTATTGATCCACTCGACATCTGTAAGTTTTTTTTTACGAGCCACTGAAATAGCTGTTCCAATCAATATGTCAGGGTCACTTGGTCTTGGGAACAGAAATAAGGGCTTAGGAGGGAGCTTGAGCCTGGAGAACAGGCCAAAGCCCAATAATTTGGTATCCAGAGGGTTAAACTTACTGTCAGAAAACAAAAAATAGAGATAGCAGGAGTACACCTAAAAAACATTCTTATAATGGACTCCTATGGGATAGCACCACAAAGGGATAAAGCAGATGTGCACATAACCTTTAAATGGAAATAAGGACTACATATACGATCATGCCCTGACATGTAGGGGGTTATTTATCAAAATACAAAAAGTTCTCACTTTTTTGAAAACGACTCCAACCAAATTCGCACAGACTTCCCCCCTATTTATCAATACATTTTCACAATTTTTTCGTGTGGAAAAATTCACGATAAAATCGTAAAAAAAGAAAAATCCGAAACCTACAATTTTTTCAGATTTTGCACTCATGATTTTTTCTTAAAATCACCGAAAGCTACGATTTTTTTCAGAAACCCAGCGCTACTCAGAAAATCTTCCAGTTGTTAACCGGACATCTGCCAGTGACTATTACATGTTCTCGGCAGGTCTGAGTTGGAGTACTTTTTTCATCAGACTTTTAACACCATCAGACTTTAATAAATCCCGGAAAATTTTATTTTTCCATTTAAAAATTCAGACCTGAATAAATAACCCCCTTTAAGTATTTTTATAATACAGTAAAATGATGTTGACAAAGCGCTAATGCTTCACTGGAACAACCCTTTGTTACCCTAATGTACCACTTTTTAAATAATCTTCCTTGACAGCATCAGCAGTCCAAAAATGAGTATATGTAATCTTGGCACTTGCCCAAAAGATTTTATAGCCTAGCAACACAATAATGTTATTTTCTTGGGACACATATACTAAAGGGCGAAAGTTAAAATTTGACAAACCTACACCAAAATGAAAAAGTTGCCATGACATTGCACAAGCATGCCAAATTTTGGCATATCAACTAAGCAAAACTTAATAATGCTCCAATTTATTGAGTGTGCAATGACAAATTTTCTGCAAAAGTAATTTTGCCAGGTTCAGGCTGTCAGAATAATGTAATAAAAATACAGCAGCCAGCCTTTAGTAAATTTGCCCCTAGTGTTCTTCAAGCAGTCCATGCTTTATACCTGCCCTTGGGAATCCTTTAACTGACCCTACATCACATTAACATGTATGGAAATTAAAACCATGATTTACTCTATGTTTAAATACAGGCATGGATCTGTTATCCAGAAAACCATTATCCAGAAAGTTCAAAATTATGGAAAGGCTGTCTCCTATAGACACAATAAGTAAATAATTCTAATATTTACAATGATTTCTGTTTTCTCTGTAATAATAAAACAGTAGCTTGTACTTGATGGTAACTCAGCTGCATGAATCCATATTGGTGGCAAAACAATGCTACTGGATTTATTTCACGTTTACATGATCAGATTTATTTTTACGTTTCTCAGATTTAAGGTATAGGGATCAAAATGATGGGAAAAGCCCTTATCTGGAAAACCTCAGGTCCCTAGTGTTTTTATAATAGATCCAATACCTGTATAACATTTAGATTAGCTCTCTCTTTGTACAGACTACTGACAAACTCATGGAGATATTTCTTCTTTTGTTGCAATATACTGTATAACATAAACTGCAAACCACACGCTGAATAATTTACCAGTGCATTACTCTCCTGTAGACATTTACCAGTGGAAAGAGACACTCGGAAACTCTTTGGGCAACCTCTGCACGTGGTTTGCTTTAATATAGAGTAGGGCTTTCCAACTGCATGCCCAGAGACTGGATGTAGTCTTCCAAGGTAGTTTTACAGCCCAAGTGTTCTTAAGAGTGCCACAGACTTCTTTGTATGACATCAGCATTTTAATATAATTCAGCCATCAAACTTGTAATCTGGCCGCTGTTTGTAAAATTTTGCACAGCTCTGATATGAGAACACAATAGTTATAGCAATATAAACGTCTCATTTGCTTTATGCACAACTGCTGCCATACCTGTGACTGCCCATTTGCTGGGGCTTATTTATTTATAGCAGGCAATTAAGCCCCAATGCAGTAATCATCCACTGCATTGGTTCAGGTTATTGTCCGCCTGGCATTGCCCTGAGATGCCTTTTGCTGTGAATCAGAAAATCAAAATTCAACTCTTGGTTGCAGGAAATAACTTTAAACTGAATATATTACATGAGGCACATGTTTGGATGTATCACTTCTGATGAT